>NW_027126378.1:52500-137070 GCF_037325665.1 Littorina saxatilis | reverse complement strand
AACATCTCTCTCTCTCTCTCTCTCTCTCTCTCTCTCTGATTTTTTTCGATTGCAACTGCCGTCCTTAATATTTAGTTCTTAGATGCGCGCGTTCCGAGATTTTGGCGCCACAATGTGAAATTATCTTCCAAGGCATGTATACATGCACACATTTAGCTTCCAAGTTGTTTTTCAAATGTTCTTTGTTTTTGCCTATCTCAGTGTGTCGTCTGTCTGTGTCTGTCCGAGTCTTGCTCTCCCTGTTTCTCTCCTGTCATTTCCTGTCTATGTATGTCTGTCGTTCTCGGTCTGTACGTGTGTCCGTCTGTCTCTCTTGTGTCTGTCTGTCGGTCCTGTCTGTCTCTCTTGTGTCTGTCTGTCGTCGGTCTGTTCTCTCCCTCTGTCCTCTGTACGTATCCTGTCTGTCTCTCTTAGAGCAGCCCGAATGTAGTTTGCAGCTGTAATAAATAATAGTTGACGGCGGTGCATCGTTTTGATGATATGTCCACTAGCACTATCCTTTTTTTTGTGAGCGTGTATCATAATCGCGCGCGCGCACACACACACACCACACACACACACACACCAACACACACACACACACACACACACACACACACACACACACAATCTGAAACGCTGCTCTCATCCCCCACCTCACCCCCTCCCCAATTTGGAAAAAGAAAGAAATATATTTTGTAACAGTATTTTCTAACGCCCTCGCAGATATCTCGGAACAGTGTTGTTCTTTGTGACCTTGGTCGTAACGGAAAAATATAGAAGTCTGCTGAGTAACGGATGGCGCATGAAATGAGTCATTTGTGTCGTTTTAACACCTCTTTTCATTTCTACTTGCAAAGGATGCCGCACACACATAACAACTGTCCTGCCTTTACGCTCTCATAAGTCAAAATTGGTCTGACAAGGCGTGTACGTCGAATGACAAATATCATACATACTTGAATAAAATGCTATACCAGCCAAAATAAACCAGAAAAGATATCTCTGACAACAACAACAAACAACAAAGTATCTGAAGAAGTATACTGAAATGCATACATTCTGCAAATAGTGCATTGAACGATTTTGCTCTCAAACGAAAATCAGATTGAACCTGTAATTTGTAGTTGACATCTTGAGTGTCGGAGCAAATGTTTAACGCTGTCAGCGTGCGATTTGCAGTATTGCTGATCCAGCCACAGCTCACTGTGCTAATAAAGACAATGGGCTGAACGGGAGACAATAACGTAAAAAAGATAGTGTATGGCCCTATAAAATGCAACTGGCTGTTTGGCTGTATCAGATATCGCAATCATGCCACGACTTGATGAAGGAGAGAGACAGCAAACGATTGGGATGCTTAGAGCTGGCCAAAGCCAGGGTTGTGATCGCTACTTTTTAAAAAGTAGCCGCTACTTCTCCGCTACTTTAGTAAAATTTTGTAGCCGCTACATTTCCGCTACTTTTTTACACAAAGTAGCCGCTACTTTTCCGCTACTTTTCAAAAAGTAGCCGCTACTTTTTCCGCTACTTTTAACTCCACACAAGCAGTAAACACAGAACAAGAAATCAAAGTCAGAATACATTTTATTTACAAAAATCTTCACTAAAAAACAAAAGTTAAAACGATCACGCAGAGCAGATTGTTTATCACATCTTTCACACCTTTCACACCTTTCCGCCATTGTATTTGATGAGGACTTTGGCCTCAAAATTACTGTCTGTTACTCTGCCCCTGTTAGGGGTCAGGATCAGTCCTGCGGCGCTGAACAGCCGTTCAACCGCAGCAGAGCTGGGCAGAGTTGTGTTACTCCGCAGGAAAAGGCTCTTCATCTTGGTGTTGGTGTGAGAGAGTGCAGTGATGGCTGCCATCGTTTGCTCTTGAGAATGAAGTGTGAACTGAGTGTGAATGATCGATCGATCATTGAGTAGGCCTATCGCGATTCAAAACAATGTAACTTCCGGTGTAACTTCCGGTGAGTATTCGCCGAAAACACTTGTTAGCAGCTCATAAATCTGTGACCACGCGATCAACACAAATGTCCCTAAAAGATTACGCATGTAGCGGAATTTGTAGCGCAAAATCGCTATTCGCTACAAAAGAATAAGTAGCGCCGCTACTATTTCGCTACTTTTACAACTTTCGAAAAAAAAAGTAGTTTACCGCTATTCGCTACTTTTTTTGTAGCGGCGCTACATTTTGTAGCGGAAAGTTCCGCTACATCACAACCCTGGCCAAAGCATTGAACGTGATGAACACTGAACGTTTTCCGAAATCATTGCGCTTGGACTCAGTCACTTTTTAAAATCAAATTGTCATTTCATGATGTTCTATTCAAAATCAATAAAGCGAAGGTTTATAAACACTAAAATGGCCAATAGATAAAATATTCAAACATTGGAAACATTCACCACTGAGTTGATTTTTTGTGATTTTTTAAAGTTCAGTTTGCGGAATTTATGCCTCTCGGTATAGATGCCCATATAGCGAGTACAATTGCGTACCGATCTGTCTAAAATCTGTACCATTCTGTTTAATTAACATTCTGCCGGTAAGAAAATGTCTTTTTCAAGCACCTATGATACATGCTGCCGTGTATTGGCAGAAGGCAGTAAGTCCAAATTTGGTAAAAATGAGATTTTCATATCATAATGCAGAGGGAAAAAGGCGCATCTTGTGTCAAAATTTCTAAGATGTGCGATTAATATGTATGGACTTTTTGAAGAAGTAAGTCCACTAAAAACATTTAATCGAAGGATAAAAATCGGCAAATGGAAGCAAGTCCAGGGACTTTCTGTTTTCATGTTTGCACTGGACTTACTTTCTTGCAAGCCTCAAAACGAGTTTGCATGGTTTAGCGCTCTATGTCCATTAGCCAATCGCGTTCACCCTTTTGTAATCCTGACTGCGGTTAACCAATCAGAACTAAGCTTATTGTATCATTATTTCCCTGGCCTTTGTCGGGGAAAATGGCGATGAGAGCTGCTTCCGACGTGTTCAACTATCCGAAGCAACAGTAAGTTGGTTTGTTTGTTTCATTTTTGTTGTTGGCAGTTTTGCGTTCCGGTCTGAAAATAATGACTCTCTCTCAATAGGTGTATGGGAATTTACAACGACAACACTGATTTTCTGACTGATTTGGGTATTCCAATGTGCACTTGCATTACGGAGCTAGCAATTAAAATGCCATAGTTCAAATGCCCATTTATTATAGTTTTGTTGGTGTACGCTACTTCTACCGTGACTTCTTGACTATTCACTTTTGCTATTTTCATTATGATATTTATGGACGCATTTAGCGTGTTTCTAATACAAAGAGATAGTTGTTTTGATCTAGAATGAGTGACTTGTGGTCTGAGCACAGTATGACATTATACTGGAGGAATTGTTCTCCGGTCTCTTTGTGCTTCCAACCATCGGAATAAGTATTATGTCCTATTGTATTTGACAGAAATGTGATTCGAAGTGGGACAGGCAGCGACGACAGCTGCAGCACACAGTCTGAGGGATACTCGCCACCACTGCACCTTTTGTTCAAGGGCCCAAAACAAGGTATGTTTCACTAACACAGCCAAAAATAGCGTGCAACATTTTTTTCATTCCTTTCTTGTCTCGGGCTGAAGAGGTATATTTTAAAACGAGCAACATCTTTACATCATTTTCGTTGCAGTAGTATAAGTATCATCAGCAGCAGCAGTAATCGTTTGTCATTATAGTAGCCCGGAGGGGGGGGGGGGGGTGATATGCACGGGAGAGGAGAAGGATAATGTGAAGGAGGGTGGGGAGGAGATTTGTCAATAAAATGTCTCACTTTTGCTGCCTTTTTCATTTGACAGATGTGTAAGCGTTGCTGGCAGGTTGCAACTGCGAGATACAACCACCTCGGCTTGCCGCAGGAGAAGAGGCCACAGTGGACCTTGCCCAAATGAAAATGCTAGCAACATACGACGGTTATGGGCCAAAGAAGAGGAAGCGGGGTAATGCTGACAAATTTTAGTTTGACAATAACAGATGCTGAGCGCAGAGATGCAGAACGTGGGGACGAGGAGGGGGAGGAGGTGGGGGGATTGTATGTTGTTTGTTAGTTATCCAAACAGGCTCATGGAAAAAAAAATATACATCGAGTTAATCGCTGTAGTTGATAATTGTCATCAGTCGGATGGCAGAATGTCAGTGAATAGTTTTAGAAGGGATGTAGACTGTAACTGGGGTAGATGGGGTGATAAATGAATATACTACATCATAGTTTGCAGGTTTGTGGTTTTGCTAATTGAACACTCAACTACAATGTTTGTGGACACTGTGTGAATTACTATGTAAATGTAGCGCGCATGGTGTACAACTACAAATGGTTATACTGTTCATCACACAGTTTTCAAGACTAATTAAACAAATTTTGTTCAAAAGTGGAACACTTCAGCTGAAAGTCAACACTGCACGATAATATTGTTAACTCTGGTATAATGGCGGTTTGTCAAACCATTTCTTTTTGTCACGCTGTTGCTTTAATTTTGTGTCCTTTGGAAATCAAGACTGCACGATTATCTATTGTTAATTCTGGTATAATGGCGGCTTGTCAAAGCAGTTCTTTTTGTCATGCTGTTGCCAAGTTAATTTTATGTACTTTGGAAATCAAGACTGCACGATGACCTATTCTTAATTCTGGTATAATGGCGGCTTGACACACTAGTTATTTTTGTCATGCTGTTGCTTTAATTTTGTGTCCTTTGGAAATCGTTAGTCAAACTCAATAAATAAAACGTCTTATTGTCAGATCCTGTATTCTAATTCTTATTAGCAAACGAAAGCGAGAAAGACAGTGAGAAGGAAAGAAAAAGTGTGTGTGTGTGTGTGTGTGTGTGTGTGTGTGTGTGTGTGTGTGTGTGTGTGTGTGTGTGTGTGTGTGTGTGTGTGTGTGTGTGTGTGTGTGTGTGTGTGTTACAGACAAGCAGCAAGATAAAAAGCGTGTGTGTGTGTAAAAGGTTTCTTAGATTTTTATTTTAATGTTAAAAGACTTGCGTTCAAGTCAATATTTGTCTTGTGAATATCAAAAGAGAGTATCAAGACTTGTATTTAACATAATGGTCTTTTTAAACGATATCAATGACACAATAACGGATTAACAATTCAGTTAATCATGAGTGAGCGACCACAGAATTATAAGCAAAACGAGGAACCAAGACAAAGACTAACTTGAGCATGTGTTGAAATTTAAGAAAACGGGAACATTTGTCTCAGTTTATCACAACAGATAATACAAATTGTTTACCAAGGAAGTTGTTTGTGCATTCAGAAATTCACGAAATCACTGGACGTAAAGTCACATTTGAAAAAAAGTTCGAAAAGCAGTGTTGCGTGTATTTTCTTTTACTTTCAATTTTCGGAGATAACAAATTAGCAGAAAGCAGTAGGCCTAAGTCCACTTGCTGCTCTATGCCCTTTTCTCAGCCAGATATATCGACCAGGATATAATATGGCAGAAAGCAGTAAGTCCAATGCTGCTTTTTGCCAATTTTTTAAATAAGATTTAAGTCGGGATATAATTTGGCAGAAAGCAGTATGTCCTATTACTGCCTTTTACCATTATTTTTGAGTGAATGAGTTTAGGAAATTAATTCGGCAAAAGGCAGTAAGTCCACAAAAATCATTATTTTTAAGTGATGAATCAAAAGAGGGTTTTAATATTCATAGCAGAAACGCACAATAATGCCCTACATGTTATCAGCAAACAAAAAAATCATTTAAAGCTTTTCATTCCAAAACAGTGATGCAAACAGAAAATGTCGATTTTCTCGAAACTATGTTTCATGGACTTGCTTCCTTGTGCCTTTACACGGCAGCATGGGTCTTGGCAATGATCGCATTCACGTCTTGCACAACTCTTACCAGTTCGCTCCCTTACCCATCGTAAGCTTGCCCGCCCCCTGCAGTTACCACTGACCAATTGTCTAATTATCGGAAAAAAAAATTGGTTATCTTACATTGGATGGGTCGGACAGCGGATAAACTCATAATGTTAGACACACTTTATGACAGAAACAAGCTGGGTTTTTGTTATAAGTTCGTTATAGGAATGCATTATTAGGCCAAAAAAATAGTCTGTTAACGGTAACATAGGCCAAAAAAATAGGGTTGGAAGGTCCGGATTTGTTTTTCTTTTTTTTCCCCAAAAAACATATTTTTAAGTTATTTTACCAAAAAAAAAAGAACTTTTTTTTTCTCTCAACATTTTTTATTTTTAAAGGGATAGTGTCCGCCGGGAAAAGGCCTTCAGATCGCTTTCAAAGCTTCACCATAAGATTCTATGTTACAAATAATGCTACCATCCACGAGGAATAACTTTACTTTGCAAATTCAACAGTTTTGATAGCTAATTGACTGTCGTAAAAGAATCCAAGGAAAGAGCACTCATGTAATGGTTGGGTGATTTCCCTTTGTCCAATTTGTGACAACAATCAAAATGGCGTCTCTCGGCGATTATTTTAGTCTGACAAGGTGAGTGTTACATAGTAAACGTTATCTGACAGAAAATAATGCTTTCAATGAGACAGTCAGTATCTGTTTACAAGTTGCTCTGAGCAGGACTGCAAAGCCTGAATCGATCATGCGAGTCAAATAGCTCTGGTGCACTCCGAATCATTCGCCTTGATAGAGATCATTCAGTACTGGTACTGTGGTAGTACTTAGTCCGATTATCTTGGACATGTTTGTTGCCTGTTGGTGATCCTTTCAAATATATGTCTCTGAAGTTGCACTTTTACTCCCTTACGTATATGCATTGTTAAAACTTCCATTCATGTCACTGATCGATCACTTGGAACAGTAAACGTGCGCTTTGCGTGCAAGACGGAGTTCGAAGCAGTATTTCACCGAACATGAGAGAGCTCTGAAAATCGTGTTTATTCTCAGAATAGTAACCCAAAAGAGAAGACATGCTTATCCCACTGAACAGTGTCGAGGAAATCATTGTCTTGTGCATTTGTTATGTGTGTGTGTGTGTGTGTGTGTGTGTGTGTGTGTGTGTGTGTGTGTGTGTGTGTGTGTGTGTGTGTGTGTGTGTGCCTGTGTGTTTGTGTGTTCTCAGACTTGTGTATGCATGATCACTGTGTGTGTGCGTGTGCGCGTGTGTGTGTGTGCGCATGCAGGGGAGTATATATGTCAAACTCAAGTGAGCTTTTCTTGAAGTTGATGATGATTTATTTCCAGGCTATGGAAGTTTCATGTTCAAAACAACAACAGAGCTGCCCCTGCAAGAGAAAAGGTGCGGATGCAGGATAGGGAGAGGAATTAGCAGTCTCTATGTGTGGGCAGATGAAGAGGAAAGGACTGGTCTAAGTCCTCTCAAACTGAAATTGGTTTGCTGGGGAAGAAGGCTGATCCAAAAAACAACACCGCCCTCCAAGTCCAACCCTCCTCTAAACTCAATAATTCCAGTAAGTACCTTTTTATTCTGCAAGATTTGTTAGGTGGATGACTTTGTTGCAGGGTATATTAAATAATGACAAAAAGTGAGGTTTGCAGGTCTCAGTCGCAAATTATATTACTGGTGCCTATTGTTTTTTGCTATTCTATTTCTAGTGAATGTGTAACATATATTTATTTCCTATTTTCAGAAGATAATGACAAATAATTAAAATTCAGCTTCAGCATCCAGATTTTGTCAATATATTTTGTGCACTTAAATGTCACTACACACAACCTTTTAGTGTCTCATAAAGAGAAATACTTACTGGACTGGGTGGCCGAGTGGTAACACACTTGCGCTCGGAATCGAGAGGTTGCGTGTTCAGGCCTGGGTCAGGCCGCAATTTTCTCCCCCCTTTCCTAACCTAGGTGGTGGGTTCAAGTGCTAGTCTTTCGGATGAGACGAAAAACCGAGGTCCCGTGTACACTACATTGGGGTGTGCACGTTAAAGATCCCACGATTGACAAAAGGGTCTTTCCTGGCAAAATTGTATAGACATATATAAAAATGTCCACCAAATACCCGTGTGACTTGGAATAATAGGCCGTGAAAGTATGACTCGCCTAACACGCTTGAGATTTACTGGCCGATGTGAATGCGTGATATATTGTGTAAAAAAAATTCCATCTCACACGGCATATTGTAAACGCCATGAGCCTCCCCAAATAGGAGAGGGTATGTGCGTAGAAATACTTACAAATAAATAAAATAAAAATAAATACAAATGAACAGTCCCCACAATTGGGGTGCTGTACCATGAAACCCCTCTTCTAAAAACCTTTACAATTCAAGATCTCCCCTATTTTAAGACCTTGCGTTTCAGATGTTTAGGTCATAACCTCTGCAAATGTACCTTCATTGTAAGACTTCTTGCTTTTTAAGACCTTATTTTCTCAGATTTTGGGGGGTCGTAAAAGAGGGTTCCACTGTATTCTAAAATATGAATTCTTGTTTACTGTTTAAACTACACCCATTTGCTCTTTGTAAATGAAGGAGATTTTTCAGATTGATTATTTCTGCCTCCATACTGATCTTTATAATATATGACACATTGGCGAGCAGATTCCATGATCAGGCTAAAAATGTAGGAAGTCATAATTATGATGTTTAGGTTTTAGAATTGTGTATGCCTCACACTATTTCACTGCTGCAGCGGTTATGTTATCTCAGAGGCCAGGCAGCTTGGAGCAAGCAGGCCATAAATAGCCTACCCTGCGCTGGCGGTGACCTCTTTAGTAAAGCGGGAAAATGCCAGCTTCACAAAGCCCTTGTTCATTGTACTCTGGAAGTGTACAGCGTGCTGGGCGAGTGTGAAAAAATACGTGTTTCTTGGTATGAAATGGACTGGTTTGCGTGACTTGAACGTTGGATTACCGTCATCTTGTGTATATTGTTACTCGGATATTCAGGCTTTGTGTATGTGCAAACTAGAGTTCCTGATAGGATTCGGTTTGTTTGATGTTGAAGTAATACTGCTATCGAATCTACCGGCAGGTCGTTCTTTGTTGTATCAAAACGTGCGCATTGTATACCATTTTGTAACCACGCTCAATGTTTATACCAACGACCGACTGTGTTTCTGATGTTGCCGTCAGTAAGTACTTAGTCTAAACTGTGTCATAGAGTGAGAATAAGTTTTTGAGGCTGTTTTTGTGTTTGAGTTTAGAGCAGTTTTGATTCGTTAATCCACGCGCCTAATCAGTGCATGCACCGTTTGGAACAGGCACTCGACTCTAGTGCATTTCATCTGTTCTGTTTTTTGTATTGCTTGTTTTGCGTCCCCCCCCCCCTTCTTGTTTGTGACGTGTTTATTCCTGACTTAATGTTGTGACTGTAATTGTGCTTATGTTCTTGCCTGTCTGTATCAGTGTATATGGTTTTGATTGTTTATTGTTATCAATTTCTTTCAATTTGTAGTCACTCTATTTATTGATTTAAGGTGTCTCAGTTAAGAATGGCGGCAGTGCAACATACAGAAGATCTCCACATATTTAGGCTAAATGCTATGTGCAGAATTTGTGGCAGAAGATCAAAGGCAGCGAAGGACAAACATCATACCATTAGGCATTGCAAAAACTATGCATCAGGGTTGTTTCAGTTTCACGGTATTCAAGTTTCTGAAGAAGCTAATGGCACCACTTTCTCAAGTACATTGTGTGCAACATGCGCTGTTCGTCTCAGCCAACAAAAAAACCCTAACATTCCACCTCAAGGATTCTCAAAAGCAATGCATAGTAACATTGAACAAACAAAAGTGATGTGGACACAATACAACTCCAAAGTGGAAGTAGCTGACTGTAGTGTGTGTAAAACGTTTGCCGAACAAATGGCCGGTTGTCTTAAAAAAAAAAAAAGCCAGTGAAAAAGCTGCTAGTCCGCAAAGAAAAAGCACATGTGTTGACAGTACTGATGCCTGTACAAGCACTTCTATTGTTGAAACCTTTCAGCCACAGTGTTCTTCAACACCTGAAACAAAAACCGCAAGCCGTGTGGTCAAAAAACGTCTGTTCGACCTGCTGACATCTCGCAAGGGTACGACTCAGAGTCAGAGTGATGTAAGTACTAACAATGACACAGTCGTCGTGTCAGCTGCTTCAACATCATTTCAAACCCAAGCCCCAGCAGAATCAAACGATAACACACCTGTAGCAAAGTCTGTATCTCAGTCACAGAAAGCAACAGATACTAACACTGTTTTGTCAAAAAACAAACCACAAACCCAACTCCGCCCAATAGAACAGTTGCAAGCACCTTTGACAAAAAAAGAGGAAGAGTATTTAACTGGCTTAGTTAGGGTGAAACTGGCACAGTCAGATGACAAGAAGACGTTGGTATGTAAGACAAAAGCACAGCCACTTGTCCTAAAGAAAATTGTGAGAGCGAAAAAGTCATCAGCGCTAGTTTCTACTCCAATGAGGAAGAGAAGAGCAAAGGAAATTGCCAACTTGAGAAAAGAAATTTCCGGTTCCACGGAAGCTGACATAATAAAACAACAAAGCACTGAACTCAAGCACACTACAAAGCGCAAAAGGGATGACATTCTGAAAACAGCTGGGTTGGGACAGGCACGCGTCTCTTCAAAATCAGCAGCTCAAATTAGAGCAAAACTGTCACTTAGCTGGGCAAAACAAAGGCAGTTGCGAAAATTAAACAAGGCAATGGGAATAAAAATGGAGTGTGAGAAAAAGGAGAGGGAATTTCAGGAGGGAGTGCTTTGTGGGAAAATAGAAGTTTACACATTACGTCTCTCATGCATCAACAAAGCGACAAAGAAAGAGGAAGTTAGGGGCATTCCCGTGTCTTCTATTGTCAGCTGGCCCAAGTTTGTAACGGATCTCTTAGACCAGTACGACAAGAAGAACATGCTAACATGGCATAACAACACCTTGCCAGAAAATGAAATTTGGGTTAAAATCGGGGGTGACCATGGAGGGGGGAGTTTTAAAGTTGTTCTTGAAGTAGCAAATCTCCACAATCCAAATGCGAACTCAAAGTTGGTTGTGATGACTGAAGCCAAAGATTGTGCTGAAAACCTTGAAAAGATTTTAGGCAGCACTATTAAAGAGGGAGTTAGTGCTGTCAACGGCATGATGTGGAAAGGAAAAAGGCTGCGAGTGTTTATGTTTGGGGATTATGATTTCCAGTCAAAAATGTATGGACTGTCAGGAGCCCAGAGTAGTTATCCATGTCTTTGGTGCAAGACTTCCAAAACGCAAATGCAATGGAGTCCAAGAGAAAAAGCCCCCAAAAGAACGTTAAGAAACATGAAAGAAGACCTCATAGGGTACCAAGAATCTGGCAGTGACAAAAAACATGCCAAAGACCACTACAACGTCATTCGTGCTCCAATATGGGACGTCAAAGTGAGTCATGTAGCGCCGCCTTACCTTCATTTGCTCCTTGGTGTTGTGAACAAACACCACGATCTTCTTGCAAATGAGTGTCACCAGCTTGACAAGCAAATAGCAGATGCCCTTTCTAAAATAAAACTGAGTGAAGAGCGTTTGGTGGTGATTGACAACACTACCAAAGCATTCAGAAGGTGTGTCAGAAAAATGTATAATCTCCGAGAAAAAGGGAAACTTAATCTGAAAACGTTTCCAGTCTTCGACAGATCTGAAGGACCAACAGTTGCAGGGGTTACTGAGATTTTGAATAAGCATAGCATAACACCTCAGGCCTTTTTTGGTGGTAGCTTCAATGGGAATCACTGCAACAAATACATTAAAGATGAAGTGATTACTGCCGTAGCAGACAGCGTAGAAAGAAGGGCATTTATCCTGACAGATGATTATGGCGTGCACACCCTTGCAGGTCAAATCAAAGACAAACACACCCGTTTGAACAGTCTTTACTCCAGTGTGCACAGGCTTGTGTCACACACAAAACCAGTTGGGAAAGATGACCTTCCTGGCATCCAAGTAGCTATTTCTGAATACATGGAGTTCTACAGAGGTAACGTGTGCCTTGACAACGTTAATGTCATCCCAAAGCAGCACATACTTGAAGCACATTGTGTAGAGTTTATGGACAGGTGGGGGATGGGGCTTGGTTTGATGGGTGAACAGGGCGGCGAAAAAATACATTCTGACGTCAACAATTTGAAAAGGAGAGTTTGGGGCATGAAAAACAAGGGACAGCAACTTTGCCAGTTAATGAAAGAGCAACAAATTAAGACCTCACCGATGCTGCTTGACACCCCGCCAAAAACAAAATCCTAAACAAGAATGATAAAAAGTCATTGAGGCCTTTAGCATATTGACACAATAACAGCTCTAAAACATTGTTTTTTGTTGTTTGTTTTTCTTCTAAAATTGTACATATTGTTTTTTTTCTTCTTCTAACAATGTACATTGTGTTTTTGTTTTGTTTTTCTTTCTAAAAATGTACATAGTGTGTGTGTGTGTGTGTGTGTGTGTGTGTGTGTGTGTGTGTGTGTGTGTGTGTGTGTGTGTGTGTGTGTGTTCATATGCGTGTGAGGGAATGTGATCCCGCGTAAAGAGTGTGTTTACACTCACATTTGAACCGTTTAGTTTGAAATTACACCCACTCTATTCCATTACAATGCACGTCATCTTTTTTTTCTTCAGCATCTCAGAGAAATAACAACCCCAACTGTTGTTGTGTTGTTTTGTTTCGTTTTGTCTGTTCTGTTTTGTTTGCGATAATGAAACAAACGTTAAATTGTCGTCGGATCGACGAGTTTTCTTTCCTGTGGTATATATATACAAGTTTGTGAGAACAATACGAGTGAAAAACTGTGTTGAAAAACTTTCAAATCGACTTGTGTGCTGCTATTGGATTACTGACCAACAGTTGCAGGGTCAGGTAGGCTTTTTGTTTTTTTCACATGCAGCTAACAATTTGCATGAACATGTATTGAAAGACCGTTTTTTCTTTCTTTTATATTACAGGCATTAATTGCACTATTTTGAATTATATAAACGCAAAACAAATTTCACATGCGCACCATACGCATGCCTATAATATGTTTTTAAATACGACATTAATTAGTGTTCTTTTTTTGTGGCACATTTAGGATGCTTTGTTTACTGTGTTGTCTTCTGCCGTCTTACATACTGTGCCGTTCCTGTTTCTTTAAATGCAACATGCACATGTTTTTCAGAGTGTAAAGAGTGGCATAATTATATACTTGAGGAGCAAACACTTTTTCTAATTCTCTCATTTACCCTTTCTTCTGTCTGGAAAATTGTGGCATGTTTTGTTTCATACTATTGACATACATGTATTATCCGCCTATGTGTTGTCGGGGTATAATATCATGTGGCACTTCGCGCGGATTTGGGTGAGCGCGCGCGAGCTACGTTTTTTTTTTCTCCTGTGGTATATTATATATACAAGTTTGTGAGACTTGTATAGGAGGGCCGTGAGGTAAGCTTTTTTGTTTTATTCACATGCAGCTAACACTGTAACATGAACAGTTTTCTTTCTTATATGTTACTGACATTATCTACACTATTTTGAATTATATACTTATATAAACGCAAAACAAATTTTACATGCGCACCATCAATGACTTCTACTAGTAGTCCTTGGCATAATATGTATGTAAATATACGACTGTATATACTCTACTGTTTGTATATATTTCGTAAAGTGTTGTATATATGTATTATGTACTTGGGGATTACCTTTGTCTTTATCTTTCATTATTTTGTGTTCTTTTATTGTGGCACATTTAGGATGTTTTGTTTACTGCGTTGTTTCAAGGTGTTTCATTAAATGCAGCATGCACATTTTTTTTCAGAGTGCAAAGAGTCGCATAATTATATACTTGGGGGGGGGGGGGGGGAACACACTTTTTCTAATTCTCTCATGTATCCTTTCTTCTGTCTTGTGAATTGTGGCATGCATTGCAATAAATACAACTAAACACACTAAAAACATCAGTTCCGAAATATCTCTGTGGCCACCACACAGAACGACTGCTATCTCTCTGCTCGACTGCTATCTCTCTGCTCGCGGCATCCAGGTTATCAACACAGCATAACAGAGAGCTGGGGCCACGCACGCTAGCGCTGCAGACAAAGAAGAGTGCAGGTCTGGCCCTATATATATTTCAGGCGCCAGTGTGGGCGGAAGGGGTTGGAGGAAGGAAAGGGTAAATCGGCAGGAGGAGAGTGGTACTGCCGGTTATTTTTAGCTGGTGGCAGCCTGGCAGAGAGTACCTCACACGGAACACAGTGGCCTTGCAGTTCAAATTCATGTCTGCCTTCCTGTTCAATTGTTTAAAAATCAAGACAATCCCTGAGACACATTTTCCAACCACATGTCACACAGCAGTTCTGCTTGAAACATCAGAATCGAATAGTATACCAAACAGGCCTTTATGCGGTTTAGCACTTGACTACTGCTGCTTCAATACGACTTGTGGAGAAAAAAAATTAGAGATACAGTGGAGCCCTTCTTTTAAGATATTACAAACTCAATTAAAGATCAAAACTTGACTAAATGTAAAAAGCAATATGTGTTAGAATGGAGGTTATAAACAGAAATCTGAGAAAGTAATGTCTTAAAAGACAAATGTTTAGAAAAAAGGCGGGGGGGGGGGGGGGGCAAACTTAGGTTTTACTGTTCAATGCATGGGTAAACTGGGCATTCATTCCAAGTACCTAAAGATGTGTAACTGGCACTTTTGCTCATCGGTAGTACTGGAACACATTTTTTCACAGTGCCACTGGTCACTGTGTCAGAATGCCAACAATCTGGAAAGCCTGTGCCTACAAGTAAATCCCCCCCCCCACCACCACACACACACACACCTTTTACTCACACCTGCACCCCATTACATAGATGAATAGATTACAAATACTATTCTTTTACTTTTTATTTTCACACTTTTTCTTGCATTTGGTTCATGTTTATTATTTGAAGTTTGAATCTGAATCAAGCGTCTTTAGTGATGGGTGGTTTTCTGTTTATGCTCCAGGACTTCAAGGCACTGGTGCTTGATGACAGCAGGCTCCCACTGGCCCACACACAGAGAAGAGATTGGAGGTGCCCTCGCCCTGGAAGAAGAAGAGGATGGGGAATATCAATAAAACAAAACGATACGCAACATTCACACAGCTTACATTGTGGACATACATGGGTGCCAGCTTATTCTTCTTGTCTCAGGCTAGGATTTGAGTTGTTCTCAGTTCAGGTTGATAGAAATGAGTCAGTCCTTGCAAACTTTGGATGTATATTGAATGTAGGTCAAATACATAGCCTAGCTGCCAGAACTGTATTTGATGTGGTACTATTGACCTAGTTTCTGTTGCAATGCTGATGCTTGTAGTTGTAACACAACTATGTCCCTGTGTTGTGTGTGTTGTTTCTGCGTTTGCTTGTCCTAGTTGTGTGTTTGTCGTGTGCCTGTGTTGTATTTCTGTGTGTGTTCCCATCTCCCACCAATTGTGTGCTTTGAAGACTGATTGCCCTCATTTGTTACCTCCCTTGTTGTGGTAGGAAACTGCTGTACAGTTTGGTCAGTACATAGTGTCGCGGGCGCAAACCGCGGGCTTAGAGAAAATAAAACAATTCACTCGCACCGCGCCTCACACACAAGTACCCACAAACTCTACATGATTCGCACCTCACTCATAAATTGTAATAAAATCTCCAAACGTAAAACGCTTTAGGGTTCAGATAGACAGGAGAGCAAAAGGGAGAGAAAAAAAAAGAATGAAGCAAAAAACCAGTTCATCTATTTATAAGATTAAATTCAACATGTAACCAACAAACAGTTTACAAAACAATCAATCAAATCACACTCCAGTGGCCTGGTGGGTTCTGAAGAACGAAGAGCCACACAAACTTAGTATGTAGAATTGTTCGATGAACATACAGTACGTTGGCCACATGAAATACCAGTTAATATATGAAGAAAAAAACCAAATCGCGCACATCAATAGAACTGTTTCAGTGTAGCATTACACTGCCGAACGGCGACCCCCCTTCCACACAACACCCAAGATATATAAGTAATAACTTAGCCTGTGTGACGGAGAAAAGTCCCGTTATTGTCTGCGACGAATGGAAGCAGACGACGTTACGCAGCGCCTCGCTGACGAAGAACAGCCCCCACAGACGTTGCTCACTGACGTCCAGTGTGGAGGTCTCCGCCTGACGATCCTGCGGAAAGTTGTATAAGGCGAAGGCAGGAGAAACCCGGATCCATCGGCCTGTAACTCCTCCTTAGATGTCCACGGGTCGGGATCAACAGTTGTCCTCTTGTGATGGACCCCATGGCAGTAGTAGCAGCAGTAGTAGTAGCGTAATACTGGTGCGACCATTACCTACATCGGAAAAGTGTGTCAAGACTTTCCGACCCTACGATTTCCCGACTGCCATGCGGGCAGAGAGGAAACCGTAGATCAGTATGAAAACCATCAACATCATCACAACATCAAACGACACAATGGCAAGTTATAACCTGAGTTATGGATTCCTATCCATGCCATTGCATAAATTCCAGCGTCAATTCTATCAATAAAATATAAAGAGAAAAATAGAGAATACAATGGGGCAGAGGAATATTCTTAATCAAGTCATTCAAAAGTTATTCACTTTACAATATCAATTTTGCATTGCCTTTGAACAACATTTTGACAACAGAAGATTGAAACCACACATACATACTCAGAAATCAAACAAATGTTTAGGAGTTATGAAATCAGTGTTTTTTTTAAAGTTTGGCTATGCATCTTCTTCATATCACTTCATTGCAATTATATATTCTTATGTCCAAATCAACTGCACTTCACTACCCCCCGCGGGTTAGGGGGAGTCCCATATTGGTTGGGACGAGAAAGAATTTACCCGATGCTACCCAGCATGTCAGGGGCGGACCTAGGGGGGGGGGGGGGGGGGGGGTTGTAAAGGATTGATTCTTTTAGCTCATTAGAACACGCGAGTGCCGAGACTACTAGATAATCACGTCACGCGGGTCCGAGATTACCGGGACTATCTACGTCAGAAAGAGGTACGTCATTTCTTTCAGCCACAATTCTTCCTTTTATTGTAGACTTCGAAGGAAAAGAAATGTCTGTCTGATTAAGGCTGGAGAACACACCTGAGGCCATATTTCAAAGTGGTTAGGCAGTTTTAAAGGTTTGTTTTTATGTTAGTTCAGTGTTTTGTTTATCTGGAAAAAACAAAATGAATAGAGCTTGTCGCGCAAAATTTTGAGATACCGACTGAAGTTTGAGCATAGGTATGAGATTTTTTCACGCAAACCCTACTGAAGAAATTGTGATATTGTATTGTGAATATGTTAACAAAAAAACAATCGGATGATCAGAAACTGAAGAAGAGAAATAGGGAAGCAAAATAGAACATCAAACATAGTGATTTTACAGGTGAATTTGAAAAAAACCCCTTATGTATCCATTTTTGAAGCCCAATTTGAAGCATGGAACACAGTCAAACATAAATTAAAAGTGTTAAAGTGGTTACAGTGTTCAGAAATAGTGTTAAATAACAAGTTGAGTTATCCCTCTTCACAAATTTTAAGAGAAATACACCTCTTGTCGCGCAAAATTTTGAACTGTGATGCTTTTACTACCCCCACCCCCTACTCAATTTTCAGAAAAGAGTGCATATGTGGCCTTTTCTGCGAAAAGGGACCTTGTTGACAAATTTATCGATTTTGAGTTTTGGATTTTATTTCAAAGACTGTTATATTTAGAACGTGATGTGAGAATTTCAGACCTTCAAATTTATTTTTCACGGAGTTATGACCCTTTTTTGGAGATACCCCCAAAATGACTTAAAATGGCCAAACTTTTAAAAACAAACTTTTGCCGGGAAATAGTAAGTTCAATCATCTGCCGTTATTACTTGTATGGTTTTAGGTCAAAATAATGTTTCATTCCAGAGTTATTGCCCTTTTTGTAACGTTACCCTAATTTTTACTTTTTCGTCTTTTTCTATCATTCTCTCCTCCCATGCAGAAGAAACAAGTCGCGTAAGGCGAAATTACTACATTTAGTCAAGCTGTGGAACTCACAGAATGAAACTGAACGCACTGCATTTTTTTCACAATCACCGTAGTCCGCCGCTAGTGCAAAAGGCAGTGAAAGTGACGAGCCTGTTCAGCGCGGTAGCGGTTGCGCTGTGCTGCATAGCACACTTTACTGTACCTCTCTTCGTTTTAACTTTCTGAGCGTGTTTTTAATCCAAACATATCATATCTATATGTTTTTGGAATCAGGAACCGACAAGGAATAAGATGAAATTGTTTTTAAAACGATTTCGTAAACTTAATTTTAATCATAATTTTTATATTTTTAATTTTCAGAGCTTGTTTTTAATCCGAATATAACATATTTATATGTTTTTGGAATCAGAACATGATGAAAAATAAAATAAAAGTAATTTTCAATCGTTTTATAAAAAAATATTTTTAATTACAATTTTCAGATTTGACCAAAGTCATTAATTAATTTTTAAGCCTCCATGCTGAAATGCAATACTGAAGTGCGGCCTTTGTCGAAGATTGCTTAGCCAAAATTTCAATTAATTTGATTGAAAAATGAAGGTGTGACAGTGCCGCCTCAACTTTTACAAAAAGTCGGATATGACGTCATAAAAGACATTTATCGAAATAAAAAATAAAAAATCTGGGGATTTTATACCCAGGAACTCTCATGTAAAATTTCATAAAGATCGGTCCAGTAGTTTAGTCTGAATCGCTCTACACACACACACGCACAGACTGTGACACACACACATACACCATGACCCTCGTCTCGATTCCCCCTCTATGTTAAAACATTTTATCAAAACTTGACTAAATGTAAAAACAATCAGCCATATGATTTTTTTTCTCGAATATTTCTTCTTCTTTCATACTACCTCTCCCCCCGCCATGTTCTATTCTTTCTTCACCCACGCACATACAAACACAAACTATTTGAGGCTGTCTGCTGAAAACAATACACACACACTTGTCGACTTGAAGTTGTGGTACTTCTAAATTTCATAACAAGGATTAATTGTTCAGTTTCCTTGGTAAATACAGCTTCCAGTTGTAGAAAGTAACATATGGTGCTGTGTGTCCTTGCACACGTGGGTCTGTCAGTCTGTCCATCACTTCACTGAATTGAAAATGTCATCCGTGCACTCTGCTATCGAACGTCTCCCTTTACTTTCAACAAACTGAAATGCCAATCAGGGTCGAACTTGATGTGGCCGACGATCAAGACATTTTCAAAATGGATTTGTGCTGTTCATTCACACACAAAACTGCATGCCTAAGTATTGATGCACCATGCCGAAGACTGAAGTTGCTACCCTCCTCTGTACCCCTGCCTCATTCGCAAGGTAGACGATTTGCTTCTCTGAAACAAAGGCAACCACAGAGTTGATCAACATATTATTTACTAACCACTATTTGCACAGCTCAAGTCTGGTTTTGGGTACCTGTCCACTTGCCATTTCTAAGCTGGTATGGTATGGTGACATTATCGAAAATGTAGTGTGTGTGTGTGTGTGTGTGTGTGTGTGTGTGTGTGTGTGTGTGTGTGTGTGTGTGTGTGTGTGTGTCTGTGTGTGTGCTTCTTTGTTGGAGAAAACAGCACATAAACACAAATATAACTGTATTGCTCCCCCCCTTTTTTTTAAAAAAGTACTGACAAATTGTAAAGTATTAATATGTCTTTACCTACTGAGCAAAGTCCCAAGGGTAAACCATGCTGATTTCCTTGGAACTGGAACCGGCTGGACATTGCTGTTGCCCCATTCTGTCGAACACCTGCGTTGTGGCCAGGCACTTCTGTCTTTTGTTGTTGCACTGTCCGGTGAATTGCTGGACTTGTTTGCTGTTCCACGCCAGCAAACTGAGAGAAAGAGAGTAACATTGGTTAAATAAAAAAAAAGAGGAGTTTAAAAACATACTACACGTACACACATACCACCACCATCATCATCATCATCATCATCATCATCATCATCATCATCATCATCATTGTCATTGTCATCTCTCTTCCTCTATCTACCCCTCTTTCTCTCTCTCTCTCTCTCTCTCTCTCTCTCTCTCTCTCTCTCACACACACACACACACACACACACACACAAACAGAAACCCTCACACAACACACACACACACACACACAAGCTGCGCGCGCGCGCACACACACACACAAAACACACACTGCAGTCTATATGGTAACTTACCTGAAATTGTAGCCTGTCATAGATCTAAGTGGAGACAGCAAACGGTAAGAGCAACAGGTTCTCATTTACGATGTCCGGGCATTCAAACGATCAGGAAGAGGAAGACCTTGCTTCGCAATAGGCCTATGCTCTTGGAGAACTCTTTAACCGATTAGTAGTGTGCGTTGTCATCATGAACCTTTACAACACCATCGTGATCAAAGTAGATCTGCTTCGACTTCGGAGTCACAAAATAATGTCCGGGCGAAGTGCAACAAAATTATTCTGAATTAACAGCATTGACCTCGTCAACAAAATCGTTGTCTTATCCCAAAGTGACTTCTGTCAGCAGAACATTCCGTGTTCAACTGAGAAGACTGACTTGCCCTTCCACTATCAGAATTCACAGCTGCAAAGAACAGAATGCCCCAGTCAGTAACCACTGATCTAAATATCAGTAACTTTAGCAAGGGAAGCAACTAAAGATGTAAACGGGGAGTAACTGTTCTTCATCGGGCAACTGCATTTGTCGTCTGCTTTTTCGTACAGTGCTACGGTCGCGTGAAAGTCAGATCTACCTGAACTATGCGTATAGATCCGTCTAGTGAAATGTAGCTGTGTGATGATTTGGCTACATCACTTTGCTGAATGTGCTTCCAGATGAAAGTTTATATTAAGCTTACTGTCAAACATTAAAAAAAAAATAGGTAAGTTGTTTTAACTTGACCAAAACTAGCGACGAAAATTTTTTTCTCGAAGCACAACAAAACACTGTCGGCATTTTCGGCATCATCGCAGTCAACTTGTCATCGGTTCGATGTGTTTTTCCTGAGGAGGAATGAACATAAACATTTGTAGAAGTTTGTAATGTTGATCCCAAGACTATTTTCCATTACTTTAAATTGCTGTTCATTGTACTATCGCTGATAATTCATTGAACATTTTAGAAATTCAACTTGAAGTGGGCATCAGTCAGCACAGCAAAGTTTGTTTACATTTTCCTCCAACTTTGACCCCGCGTTTCTCCAATCAGAGGCTTAGCTCAACAAGGTCCCTTTTCGCAGAAATGGCCACATATTATCTTCCAAATAGACAAGCAAGGTAGTCAGATGATCAAAACTTCAGAACAAAAATAGGGAAGCAAAATAGAACATGCAACATAGTGATTTAACTGGTGAATTCAGAAAAAAACCACTTTTTTACTCATTTTATTAGCTGAATTTAAAGCTTGGAAGACAGAAATAAATAAATTAAAAGTGCAAAACTGGTTACAGTGTTCAGAAATAGTGTTAGATACCAAGTTGAGTTATCCCTCTTCATCACAGTTAAAAGAAACGCACCTCTTGTCGCGCAAAATCTTGAACTGTGATGCTTTTACTACCCCTACCCCCTACCCATTCTTCAGAAAAGAGTGCATATTATCTTCCAAATAGAAAGGCAAGGTAATCAGATGATCAAAAACTTCAGAACAGAAATAGGGAAGCAAAAAAGAACACCCAACAGAGTGATTTAGCTGTTGAATTCAGAAAAAACCCACTTGTTTACTCATTTTATAAGCTGAATTTAAAGCTTGGATGACAGAAAAAAATAAATTAAAAGTGCTAAAGTGGTTACAGTGTTCAGAAATAGTGTTAGATACCAAGTTGAGTTATCCCTCTTCATCACAGTTAAAAGAAACGCACCTCTTGTCGCGCAAAATCTTGAACTGTGATGCTTTTACTACCCCTACCCCCTACCCATTCTTCAGAAAAGAGTGCATATTATCTTCCAAATAGAAAGACAAGGTAATCAGATGATCAAAAACTTCAGAACAGAAATAGGGAAGCAAAAAAGAACACCCAACAGAGTTATTTAACTGTTGAATTCAGAAAAAAACACACTTGTTTACTCATTTTGTAAGCTGAATTCAAAACTTGGATGACAGAAAAAAATAAATTAAAAGTGCTAAAGTGGTTACAGTGTTCAGAAATAGTGTTAGATACCAAGTTTAGCTATCCCTCTTCATCACAGTTAAAAGAAACACACCTCTTGTCGCGCAAAATCTTGAACTGTGATGCTTTTACTTCCCCCACCCCCTACCCATTTTTCAGAAAAGAGTGCATATTGTCTTCCAAATAGAAAAGCAAGGTAGTCAGATGATCAAAAACTTCAGAACAGAAATAGGGAAGCAAAATAGAACATCCAACATAGTAATTTAACTGTTGAATTCAGAAAAAAACACTTTTTTACTCATTTTATTAGCTGAATTTAAAGCTTGGAAGACAGAAAAAAATTAAAAGTGCTAATGTGGTTACAGTGTTCAGAAATAGTGTTAGATACCAAGTTCAGTTATTCCTCTTCATCACAGTTAAAAGAAACACACCTCTTGTCACGCAAAATCTTGAACTTTGATGCTTTTACTACCCCCACCCCCTACCTATTTTTCAGAAAAGAGTGCATATTATCTTACAAATAGGAAAGCAAGGTAATCAGATGATCAAAAACTTAAGATAAATAGGGAAGCAAAATAGAATATCCAACATAGTGATTTAACTGTTGAATTAAAAAAACACCTTTTTTTTCTCTTTTTTTGAAGCTGAATTAGAAGTTTGGAATTCCTCCGAAAGCGGCGTATGGCTGCCTAAATGGCGGGGTAAAAACGGTCATACACGTAAAAATCCACTCGTGCTAAAAACATGAGTGAACGTGGGAGTCTAAGCCCATGAACGAAGAAGAAGAGGAGGAGAAGAAGAAGAAGTTTGGAAGACAGAAAAAATAAATTAAAAGTGCTAAAGTGGTTACAGTGGTTACAGTGTTCAGAAATAGTGTTAGATACCAAGTTGAGTTGTCGCTCTTTATCACAGTTAAAAGAAACACACCTCTTGTCGCGCACAATCTTGAACTGTGATCCTTTTACTACCCCCGCCCCCTACCCATTTGAACACAAAAGAGTGTATATTCTCTTCCAATTAGAAAAATAAGTAATTTGCAACTGGACATTTTTAAAATACATATTTTCTGTCAGTCCAAGGATTGCTTAGTCCATTAAAAACAAACAGACTAGGATTTAGCGCACCCATTTTAAGAAAAAGTTAACATGATAATTGATATATATATATATATATATATCAGACTTTTTTATGCAATTACTACTGAAGATTCCAGACCAGGTAAAACAATCATTTTATATTCTTTGTCACATTTTTTACTTTTTTTATATAAATTTATCTACAGCGAGTCTTGTCTCTTTGTGTCATTTAGTTATTTTGAATTCTATCCTGGCAAAAAAAATTAAAAATCCCTACCTACCTACCCTATTTTGTTTACCCATGTTATTAGAAACAGACAATTTATTTTTTATTGTCCTAATTAAAGATCTTGAAACATTTGTTTTATTGGAGAAATAACAAGTACAGCCCTTAGCTGTGTCACTCGAATTTCTTTGTCAGGCTGAAACTTAGCTGTTGCGTTGAAGTCTGCTGTGTGTGTCTGGGTCCAAAGCAACTTTCACATTCTCATCTACACATTCTCATCTACACACTCACGTTACTCACACAATTATACAATTCTACCCACAGAGGCGTTCGGGGATGGGGGTCTCGCACTCGGGCGAATCACACCACAAAATACAAAGTATAACGTACACAGATTTTTCTATTGAACCAAAAGGCAAATTAAATCATGAATAAATCAGTCAAGCAAAACTTCCACACAATGACACATTCACTCTCGGTTCACACTGCGCTCTGGGCATGCACACTTGGCAGCACGTATACGTTCCGACGCCGTTTGTCTTCCTGCAAGTCCAGCACAGGCACACGATTGTCCAAGAATCACAATAATCTTCGTGAATGTCACAGCAGGCATAGTAAGGTTACGTAGAAAAGTCCAAAAGGGTGCGTTAATGGTGGTAATCCGGCACACACACACACCGGGCACACACACACACACACTGACACTGACACACACACACACACACACACTCCGGTTTGGTAAGTTACCTGATAAATAATGTAGCCTGTAGATTTAACGTGGAGACTGATCAGACAGGAAGAGTAATACTTTCACATTTCCGATGTTCAGCGATAAACTTGTTTTCTTCGAGAGTTCGATCTTCGTGCGATTCTGGCGCGTTGTCACCAAGAACGTTAAAAAAACACAGGATATCATCATGATGCCTCTCTACAAAAACCAGGTCTAGGAACTCTTCATCTAAAGTCAGTCAGTATTAACCTCCTCAACACAATCCTCATCTTGCCCCATAGTGATTTCTGCCGCCAAAGAACATGTGGTTCTCAACTCAAAAGACCGATTTGTCGTCTTCCGGCATTGCGAAATTCAGATCTACCCCAACTTCGTGCATTGATCTGAGCAATAAAATGTAGATGCGATAATCTGCAAACATCTCTTCAACACAATCTACATCTTGTCCCATCGTGATTTCTGTCGGCAAAGAACATGTGGTTCTCAACTCACAAGACCAATTTGTCATCTTCCAGTGTGAAATTCTGATCTGCCCCAAGTACGTGCAATAAAATGTAGAAGCGATAATCTGAAAAAAATCTGTTCGCGTGAACGCTGCCACGTTGTCATCAGTCCAATGTCTTTTATCCAGAGCAGGGACGGACACACTTTTTCATCAGCAGTTTGTTATGTTTATCCGCAGACTGCTTTCCATTACTTGTCTGTTTTAGATTGACTCGTATGGTTCTTCAGCCAGGCAAGAAGTGCTTGTTTACAGTGACACGTTCTCACGCACGACATGTCGTAAATGCAAGTTCTAACGATTGTTTTTTATTGCACTGATAGAGAATGTCGATAGTTGTAAACTTCTGACATTTCCTAATGTTTATTTCATTATTTTGCATACGGATATGGCTAATAAGTGGATAATCTGTTACGACACGAAACGCGTTCTAAATCCGGGAAGGGAGGCTACTCCAGCGTACTTTCAGGTGTGTTCTAATACCTTAAATTATTTCAACTTGTAGTTCTTAGCGACGAATTGTTTATGCAACCGAGTTGTTTATGCATCGCTAAGCAACTACGTAGATACAGAAACGCCGGAAGTAGAAGAAGAGGCCGTCGAGATCAACAGACCAGGCAAGTCGGAGAGCTCCAGATTCTCGCAATTAACCAGACGTTACTAACGCTGCATAGAAGGAAGCCGTTAACCCAGAGGGAGAACCCGTTTCGCCGTCTTGGAGGGTTCGTACACGGGAAGACGAATCAGGCAAGACACCATCGACAGAGCTGCGTTTTAGAAGAGTCATTTACGTCATCATCGTCATCAAGTTCATCGTCGTCATGGTTCCTGTAAACATGGGTTATCATCGAGAGTCGAGAGTTTTCTGCAGACTGTGATCATCTACTGTGAATGGATCCATCGTCGTCATCAAAGGAAGTACACATTATATTTGTTTCATGATCACCTCCAAGTAACTAAAGAACTTTTATCGTCATCTTTTTGGGATTGTATGTCAATGAGCCACGTTTCCGGAGAAGGATATTGATTTCAAATCAATGAACAGTAACCATAATTATATTGTTGTGAAGTGAAGAACTGAATTTAAGATATTAATGCATAACCTGAGTCAACCTTGTGTAAGACCGGGAAGCCATTAAAGAAATTATAATTCATGCTGTTGATTTCTGTTCTAAATTTCCTTGGACAATATCAACCGATAGCTGAATTGTAATTGTAGTAAAAATATGGGATTTTAGTCTTAGGAAAGAAAAATCCGCATAACATTGGGGGCTATCGTTCCGGGATCAATTCGCAATTTTCTGTTAGACCGACGTTCAAAATTTTCTAAATTGCTGGAGGCTGTGTGTTGTTTATATTTTTCTCTGTGTTTGCATGTGTTGTGTTTCACCACCATCATCGTATAAGTGCATGTCCATTTACTTTCTTTTGACCTAGACGTAGCTCAACGTGTATGCTATAACACGAAAATTAAATTTACTATTAATCATCGTTAGTAGTATGTATTAGCAGTGTTTGAGTTCATCCACGACACTTTAAAAAAGGCAGATGTAGAACCACTTTTGGTAATTAGTTCCCCAGTTATTGTGGTGTTCTAAATTACAAGTGGTGAATAGCATAGCTAACACGTGCTATTGATCACACCCCGATATAGTTCGAAATTATCGCGGGTGGTTGGAGGGAGTTTGGAACCATATTTGGTAAGGGATACCTGGTTCGTTCCCGATTGATTTCCCGGAAGGTCTGAATTTTTCGACCGCAACTAATTGTAAACTGAAGAAGGTCTGTTGATCAGTGTTTCATTAGTTGTTGATGAAGGAAGTGACGTACTATAACAGTCTGGTATGGACTCATTAGTTTGATCAGAGGATCAGTCACTTGTGACTCTGTATCGCGGTATTGCTGTACAGAGGAGTCATATGTCTATAGTGTAGCTGCTTGGTAATTAGCATTAGACGACTCAGAATTTCTGCTAAAACTTGTCCTGGAAAGGAAAGTATTGAAATTAGCAGCGAAACGAAATCATCCGTAGTTTGACATATGGTTGAGATAAAGATTACTTGTATGTTCTTTGGTAGACTCAACGAGACACTTAGAATTCAGTTTTTATTCTCATAAATTTTCGAATTTTGTATCGATTGAACATGATTCGTTCTAACTAGGATGTAAAGATGTGATGTATTCTGATCCGCCCGCGAATAACACTCGTAGTGCTAGCGTCGAATCACATACGTCGGAAAGTAGTCATTATCGTGTTTCTCGTCGTAGGAATAAGAAACGAACAACGATAATGTCGAATGCGAATTCCTCAAATGAGGCGAACAATGACACGAATGAAAATGTCGTTGTCGGAAACATGGTTGAGCACACGGCTCATACGTCAGCCCATCACATTGTTGGTGATGAGGCGACACATTCTAACCCTCGGTTACAACTGACCAAGAATTTGATAGAAGAGGGTACACTACTGGGCTTGAGCGGAGCCGATCTCCGTGCCTATGTGGTTGAAGAACGTGATCGCATAGAACGCGAAGAACACGTACGTTGTAGACTCTGCTTTGCTGGCTGTGATGCAACAACAGGTTGACCAGCTTGATCTGAAACAACATGCATTGAACAATTAGCATATGGATTATATATATTCTCCACAGCTGTGTACCAGTGGAAACCATGCTAGTATATTTCTTCACAGTCTGCCTCAAACGGTTAACAGAACGATTTAAATCTCTCACGAAAAAAGCAGTTCTAACATTTTGGAACACACAGTTTACATAGACGCCAGACTAAAGCAAACTGTACTTCGGTGCGCGCTCAACATGCTTTTCAAGTAACGCACCAATTGAGAATGCGAACCAAAAGTGTCACCAGTACCGTTCGCTCCTATTATTACCTGCATATTAAATAAGTTTTAACGGCATTGTCACTCTTCTGCTCCAGACACGGACCAAGAAGACCTCAGTTATGAGTATAGGAAAAGTCAGTTTAGCACTTGCAACTTTCAAAATATCATGTTTACGACCATAATTATTTGAGCGGCGGTCACGTGTTTTTGTTTGTTTGATTGTTCTTATCTTAGTTTTTTAAGGCTGTTGTCATATGTTGTTTGGTTGTTTTAAGAGCAGATGAACTTGTGACCACTTTGAGGGCCCCAAAGGGGGGGTATCATCACGATCACGGGAAGGGAAATTTTATCTTTCACGATCACAGTTAGCCTACCTTGATTTTTGTTTTCACGATCACGAACACCTTGACGAATAGAGGATCATAGAGTGATACAGCGGTGAAAAATGTAAGTTGAAAATAAAATGCTTTGCAATAATGCCCATCACGATCACGAAAACAAATGACGATCACGATCACGATACTTGTTTTTTTGTCATCACGGATCACAGGCAAAGTCCCATCACGATCACAGAAATGGAAATTTCGGCAATCACGGTCACAGAAAGGTCAAAAATCGCCAATCACGATCACGATTTAAAACCCTTTGGGGCCCTCCACTTTCGATTCCATTGTTTAATTGTATGCACAATAACGATGATCTTATGTCTAGTTATGTCTTATCCCTGTAAGATTGAATAGTGAAATCCAAACGGCGATCTTGATCGTTAGTAAACGGCCTTGTGACTGGATTATAAAGTTTTAATGAAATGACACTTTAATTTGGGTTCGAAATTTGTTGCAATAACTTGATGGCTAAGCCTATTACGCCATTTCGAATTTTAAAGTACCGCAACCAATGCAGCCGCGGAAGATTTTTCTCAATAACTTCATGTCAAAATAATTGCGGACGCATTATTAAAAAAAATGGACAGGATTTTTATTTTATTTTACTTTTGTACATATTTGTCACATTAATTCAGCTAAGATTGTAATTGACACATTTTAAGCATTGTCGGTCCCTTCTCAAGTTTCTAGCGCGGCGAACAAAACTTTTAATCGCGTATGGCAAAATGTAATGTGTGTGTGTGCGGGGGGGGGGGGGGGGTGCTAAAGTTATGAGGAAAGAAATAGAACTAACAAGTTTCACACTAAACTACAGTAGGCTACCATAATCTAAATCCAAAATCAAAACTCAGAATAAAACACACAAGAAAAGTAAGATGCTGGAACGTTTGCCGTTATTGACAAAACAATACGTTACAGTCACAAAAATATGGACCCAAAGGGTTTTTTAAGTTAAGAGACAAAATATTAGTGACAAAAACTTAATTGCTTAATTCACCTACCTGGCGAGCGGCCGAACATTTCATTGAGCTAAGATTTTATCATAAACTATTTGTTTTTTTCACTTTGAAGACCGTATTTGAGTCAAACGTTCGAACAATTTACCTTTCCTTTTTTTTAATTCTTAACAGTTTACACATGTTTAATCAATGTCACAGATCCTACCAAATAAAAAGGAAACACGCAAACAAACAAAAATACTTACGGCTTGGTTATCCGGTTGAACTCTTGATGATCTGCCCAGAAGTACTATTGAACTGCAGACAACCTTGTATCGGATGACTTGTCACAATCAAACCACGAAAAAACACTTTCGTCACAAACAGAAATCCATGAATGAATCTTTAGTGCACGTCACAACGCACGCTCTGCACTAATGCTAAGCTCGTTCCAATGAAACAACAATGACAACTGCGAATCTCACGAATCTAGGGGTCCTTAACGTCCTCACAGGAAATTTTCCTTTTAGGGACGTGAGTTGATGATACGCTAAAACTGCTTGTGTGTAGTTTACTTAAGAAAAAAGAAAACAGAAGAAATGACAGATTTGAGCACCGCCCAGTTCTTTGCGATTGACCAATAAGAAGCCAACCACTGCCAATAAGCCAATTAAGTATAAGCATAACCGTGACGACTTGGCCATGTGGGCGGAGTATCTCCTGTTATCGTTATATTCGGATTCTGTTTATGGCTGTATTGCGCAATGTGGCGGGTAGGTGTTGAAAACGCGCAGCTTCGAAGATCACACGCGTTTACTGAAAAACATTTCGCTCTTGACAAGTATTAAGTGGAAGCTGGTCGCGACAGTGTCGCTTTCATAAGCCGCACGACAGAAGAGCAGACCACCAAGCATTGGGCCACTTAATCATTTACGACTCAGGGAACAGCCGATGTGACATACTCACCGGCATCTCAGATCTGAATAAGTTAAGCACGTGTGGAAAAAATTACACAGAAAATAGGAAATTCAAAGGCGGCGATCCTGTCATTGTCTCTTCTCTGCCGAAGTTTGCACGGATATTTTTTTTTTTATCGAATTTTGTGTTTAAAAATTTTAATTCAATTCATTTAAATTTTTAGTTCTTGTACGAGCATAAAGAATCACAGTTGCGCCAACATAACAACACAACACAAAACAATCATTGTACATAAATGTCACGTTTTGAAAGAACAAAAACAACAACAACAAACAACAAGTCGCGTTAGGCGAAAATACAACATTTAGTCAAGTAGCTGTCGAACTCACAGAATGAAACGGAACGCAATGCAATTTTTCAGCAAGACCGTATACTCGTAGCATCGTCAATCCACCGCTCATGGCAAAGGCAGTGAAATTGACAAGAAGAGCGGTTTAGTAGTTGCGCTGAGAAGGTTAGCACGCTTTTCTGTACCTCTCTTCGTTTTAACTTCCTGAGCGTGTTTTTAATCCAAACATATCATATCTATATGTTTTTGGAATCAGGAACCAACAAGGAATAAGATGAAAGTGTTTTTAAATTGATTTCGACAATTTCATTTTGATAATAATTTTTATATTTTTAATTTTCAGAGCTTGTTTTTAATCTAAATATAACATATTTATATGTTTTTGGAATCAGCAAATGATGGAGAATAAGATGATGGTAAATTTGAATCGCTTTATAAAAAAAATATTTTGTTTACAATTTTCCGATTTTTAATGACCAAAGTCATTAATTAATTTTTAAGCCACCAAGCTGAAATGCAATACCGAAGTCCGGGCTTCGTCGAAGACTACTTGACGAAAATTTCAACCAATTTGGTTGAAAAATGAGAGCGTGACAGTGCCGCCTCAACTTTCACGAAAAACCGGATATGACGTCATCAAAGAAATTTATCAAAAAAACGAAAAAACGTTCGGGGATATCAATCCCAGGAACTCTCATGTCAAATTTCATAAAGATCGGTCCAGTAGTTTGGTCTGAATCGCTCTACACACACGCACACATGCACCAGGACCCTCGTTTCGATTCCCCCTCAATGTTAAAACATTTAGTCAAAACTTGACTAAATGTAAAAACAAACCAATACTATGACTGCACCTTGTATGTATTGATAAAACAAACAAATGTCAACGATACTCGATGCTTGGTCTGTTGAGGGCATCGTCGTTGCATACAAAATTATATAGTAATGACAAATAAATAAGCAAACGCTAAGATTGAGATTAATTACTTTCTTTTTTATATTGATTACCCCGGACGGATAAAGGACCTTCAAAAACAATGGCCATGCTTATGCGTGACATGGGAAAAGAAAGAACATTAAGGAAACTCAATTGGAGCGGCAAATAAACGATGTGGTTAAAACTGTCCACTAGATCAAGATATATCATGTTCCGCATGATTGAGACCATCATACATTTGACAGATCAGCATAGAAATCTAATGATAAACAAGTCGCGTAAGGCGAAAATACAACATTTAGTCAAGTAGCTGTCGAACTCACAGAATGAAACTGAACGCAATGCCATTTTTCAGCAAGACCGTATACTCTTAGCATCGTCAGTTCACCGCTCATGGCAAAGGCAGTGAAATTGACAAGAAGAGCGGGGTAGTAGTTGCGCTAAGAAGGATAGCACGCTTTTCTGTACCTCTCTTTGTTTTAACTTTCTGAGCGTGTTTTTAATCCAAACATATCATATCTATATGTTTTCGGAATCAGGAACCGACAAGGAATAAGATGAAAGTGTTTTTAAATTGATTTCGACAATTTAATTTTGATAATAATTTTTATATATTTAATTTTCAGAGCTTGTTTTTAATCCAAATGTAACATATTTATATGTTTTTGGAATGAGAAAATGATGGAGAATAAGACGAACGTAAATTTGGATCGTTTTATAAATTGTTATGTTTTTTTACAATTTTCAGATTTTTAATGACCAAAGTCATTAATTAATTTTTAAGCCATCAAGCTAAAATGCAATACCAAAGTCCGGGCTTTGTCGAAGATTACTTGACCAAAATTTCAACCAATTTGGTTGAAAAATGAGGGCGTGACAGTGCCGCCTCAACTTTCACGAAAAGCCGGATATGACGTCATCAAAGACATTTATCAAAAAAATGAAAAAAACGTTCGGGGATTTCATACCTAGGAACTCTCATGTCAAATTTTATAAAGATCGGTCCAGTAGTTTAGTCTGAATCGCTCTCCACACACACACACAGACACACGCACATACACCACGACCCTCGTCTCGACTCCCCCCTCTACGTTAAAACATTTAGTCAAAACTTGACTAAATGTAAAAAGATTGAATCTAGGTCAGTTTTTCTTTTGGCCATAGTAAAGAAACTCGTTTTTACCAAACTGCACGGGTAATAATCAACTACTAGTCACAGGTTCAAGATTTTTGTTCTTATCTTAGTGAACAATCCCTAGGTTTCCACATACGAGCGCAAAATCAGAACTTCAAGTACAAACAAACAACAAGTCGCGTAAGGCGAAAATACAACATTTAGTCAAGTAGCTGTCGAACTCACAGAATGAAACTGAACGCAATGCAACGCAGCAAGACCGTATACTCGTAGCATCGTCAGTCCACTGATCACGGCATAGGCAATGAAATTGACAAGAAGAGCGGGGTAGTAGTTGCGCTGGGAAGGATAGCACGCTTTTCTGTACCTCTCTTCGTTTTAACTTTCTGAGCGTGTTTTTAATCCAAACATATCATATCTATATGTTTTTGGAATCAGGAACCGACAAAGAACAAGATGAAAGTGTTTTTAAATTGATTTCGACAATTTAATTTTGATAATAATTTGTATATATTTAATTTTCAGAGGTTGTTTTTAATCCAAATATAACATATTTATATGTTTTTGGAATCAGAAAATGATGGAGAATAAGATAAACATAAATTTGGATCGTTTTATAAAAAAAAATACTTTTTTTTACAATTTTTAGATTTTTATTGACCAAAGTCATTAATTAATTTTTAAGCCACCACGCTGAAATGCAATACCGAAGTCCGGGCTTCGTCGGAGATTACTTACGAATACGAATACTTTATTATCTCATACAGAGAAATTTCAATGTGGTGCACATTAAAAGACAAAACAAATAATAAGACAACAGATAAAAATACCATACGAAGCATACTACACTCGCGCACGCATATGTACACTAACAGGAATAGTAACATGATTCCAAATAGGTTAAAAGTTTAACGCTAAAAACTATCATTATCACAGGACTAGATATGTCATTGAACAATATTTATCACAGGACTAGTCATTCGAGGGTTATCACACTCAGCATAAGGGTGCACATAAATTTTGACCAAAATTTCAACCTATTTGGTTGAAAAATGAGAGCGTGACAGTGCCGCCTCAACTTTCACGAAAAGCCGGATATGATGTCATCAAAGACATTGATCAAAAAAATGAAAAGAGCCATCTGAGGATATCATACCCAGGAACTCTCATGTCAAATTTCATAAAGATCGGTCCAGTAGTTTAGTCTGAATCGCTCTACACACACACACAGACACACACACACACACACACATACACCACGACCCTCGTCTCAATTCCCCCCTCTACGTTAAAACATTTAGTCAAAACTTGACTAAATGTAAAAAGCAAGGCTGAGGGAGAGAGAGAGAGAGAGAGAGAGAGAGAGAGAGAGAGAGAGAGAGAGAGAGAGAGAGAGAGAGAGACATACAGACAGACTGACAGACAGACAGAGAGAGAGAGAAGGAAAGAGAGAGAGATAAAGAGAGAGAGAGAGAGAGAGAGAGAAAGAAAGAGAGAGACAGAGAGAGAAAGAGAGAGACTGATAGAGAGAGAGAGAGAGAGACAGACAGACAGACAGACAGACAGACAGACAGACAGACAGACAGACGAACAGAACAGAACAGAACAGATTGCTGACTCGCATAATTTTGATCACTCTCATCCAAATTGATTTTCTCATAAATGTCAAGGTTTCGTTCATTCTCAACATCGGATGGTTCGGATTCTGTTTATGGCTGTATTGCGCAATGTGGCGGGTAGGTGTTGAAAACGCGCAGCTTTGAAGATCACACGCGTTTACTGAAAATCATCTCGCTCTTGACAAGTATTAAGTGGAAGCTGGTCGCGACAGTGTCCTTTCACAAGCCGCGACAAAAGAGCAGACCACCAAGCATTGGGCCACTTAATCATTTACGACTCAGGAAACAGCCGATGTGACATACTCATCGGCATCTCAGATCTGAATAAGTTAAGTACGTGTGGAAAAAATTACACAGAAAATAGGAAATTCAAAAGCGGCGATCCTGTTTCATTGTCTCTTCTCTGATGAAGTTTGCGCGGGAAAAAACCCCTGTAACAAAATAGGACTTTACTAGTCTTGGTCATGTTCCGGAAGGTTTGAGTGAACCGAGATACCGAGAGGATCGACGTCATTTGATGACGTAACTCGTTGCGCTGTGACGTATTTATTGACTACCACGACTTGATGCGCGGTTGGATCAACATGGAGTTGATGACATGGGTTGTTGTGCGTGCTTTGGAAAGCGTCGAAACGTAAACAATTATTGTTGCAACATCGGTCCAGGTAAGCCAATCGATGATTCATTTTCCCGTCCACCCGTTTGACAAGAGAAGGCATTGTGTAGTTTGTTTTTGGGTAAATGAATGGTGAAGGGCAGTATTGTGATAACCGTCTAACCGATAACAGTGCAATGTTAGGTATTCGTTTGTTTGTCCTGTTACGTGTGATTTCACAGTAGATTAGGAAAATGTTTTGCAAATGATGTTTAGTGAGATGCGCTGTGTACGAGCATATGTTACCGTTGATGTTACAGCGGCATGCTGATCCAATCCAAGGTGGAGGAAGGATGAAGTTTTTATTCCTACTTATGACGTTCCTGAGAACTGCGGTCCCGATTGCCGGTATTACCAGCCTCACGTCGTAACCTGTTGATGGATGTACGACGTCCCGCACGGATCTCAGTCAATGCAAACAAGCTCGAGTTGCGACGGCGTATTCACGCATTCGAGAGATTGTTCAACTCTAATGGCTTCGCATGAACGAGGACAGAACGATAAGTGATACATGTGATCTGATAATGAAACGGAGATAAAAGGAAAACAAGTAGTCGATGAACTGACTATGAACGAACATACGTAAAAAGAACGAGCCAATATTTGTAATCATCAATAAAAGATCTTAAAATAATCGAGAAGCGATTCGTGAAGTGGGTAGGGTGAGAATGTTTTAGACAGGTTTGTTGAATATCACACCCTACGCTACAAGTTTGGGGGCATTACGTCAGGGATATAAGCTGCATAATCCAGCTTATTCAAAATTTCCAAAATTCTATTCCAAATTGTTTGAATAGCATTTTTTTTTTATCTCCTGTGAAATTATCTTATTGTTTGTCTGTTTGTACGCAAAAGATAAAGAACTTCATCTATTTTCCGACGTGTGTTAGGAAGCTTCACACGTCAGTAAAGAACATAAAAAAGCTAGTCTGTGTGTTGGCGTCGCACAGCCAAATAAATCTGTAAACGCTAATGCGGAAACCGGAGTTCTTCGCTGCATTATAAAAAAAAAGAAGAAAAGTATTATTCTTTCACATAATACTTGTTTAACCACTGTTTCACATTGATTCACGTTTCACTGTGAGTGGTTGGCAAGAGTAGGACGTATTACGTAAGGGTAATTGTCTTCTCTTGAGAAAGAAAAAACCGTTGGACGGGCAGGTAAAATCAGCAGATGGTTTACCTGGACATACTCTGGTTGATAGCTTCAGTTCCTATGTCAATGACAGATCATGATGATTTCAATGTTGAGTGGCTGGTTGATTAATTCAACTACAACGTTGGTAGGATAATAAGCCTAGATTCGAACCATAGAGAGTAGAACGAATTACAGGCAGGTAAAATCGGCGGACGGTTTACCTGGACATACTCTGGTTGATAGCTTCAGTTCCTATGTCAATGACAGATCACGATGATTTCAATGTTGAGTGGCTGGTTGGTTAATTCAACTACAACGTTGATAGGATAATAAGCCGAGATTCGAACCATAGAGAGTATAACGAGTTATTCTATATAAAACGCGATTTATATTTAGAGAATACACTCGTGGGAGTAAAGTGTTGAGACATTTTACTGTAGAATCAGTGACTCATTGTGTTAGTTATCGAGTAGGCGATAAATGAGTAGATTCTAAGGTGCCAACTTATTCAGATCGAAATGCAAACTAATTGATTCTTTGCTATCTAATACAAATAGCGTGACTTGTATTGATTTAGTAAAAGACAGGTTAGGAACTCTCCTTTTCTTCGGGAGAGTATATTCATTTCGTGGTTCAGTGACAAGTTGACAATAGTGTTGTTTAAATGCAAACATCACGCACGCACAATCTTCGCAGCATGAGTGCTGTGAGAGATCCAAGTGAGCTCGATACAGAGCCAAATCAAAATGATATGGTTGAAGAAACCAGATCATCCAGTTCGCGCAGGAATGCGCAGAATGTTGCAATAAGCAACATACTCCCTCCAAAATCTTCAACTTCTCTTTTGAAGGAGTTAATTGAAGCTGGGAAAGAGATGGGTTTGGAGGGAAAAGAGCTGCAACTTTTCGTAAAAGAAGCGGCAACAACAGCCGCAGCAGCAGAGAGAGAAAGAGAAGAGAGAGAGAGAGAGTAAAGCAAATGGAGAGCCCTTCTCATCAGTCTTACAACTTTTCTGTGAGAGTCACCCCGGGCAAGATAATCATGGTACCGACTATCTGAGTCGAGCCACATATGATTCAGACTAGAAACATGTCTAGCTATCCAAATCCAGCGATTACCATCTTATTGTGTTCGGCAATTTAAAAGCTTGGTAACACAGTTTGTTTGTGTTTATCAGAAATTCCTATTGTGTTTTTTTTTTAGATTAAATTAGGAATTTTATCTTATTCCATGGGGTTCTGTAACAAAATAGGACTTTACTAGTCTTGGTCATGTTCCGGAAGGTTTGAGTGAACCGAGATACCGAGAGGATCGACGTCATTTGATGACGTAACTCGTTGCGCTGTGACGTATTTATTGACTACCACGACTTGATGCGCGGTTGGATCAACATGGAGTTGATGACATGGGTTGTTGTGCGTGCTTTGGAAAGCGTCGAAACGTAAACAATTATTGTTGCAACATCGGTCCAGGTAAGCCAATCGATGATTCATTTTCCCGTCCACCCGTTTGACAAGAGAAGGCATTGTGTAGGTTGTTTTTGGGTAAATGAATGGTGAAGGGCAGTATTGTGATAACCGTCTAACCGATAACAGTGCAATGTTAGGTATTCGTTTGTTTGTCCTGTTACGTGTGATTTCACAGTAGATTAGGAAAATGTTTTGCAAATGATGTTTAGTGAGATGCGCTGTGTACGAGCATATGTTACCGTTGATGTTACAGCGGCATGCTGATCCAATCCAAGGTGGAGGAAGGATGAAGTTTTTATTCCTACTTATGACGTTCCTGAGAACTGCGGTCCTGATTGCCGGTATTACCAGCCCCACGTCGTAACCTGTTGATGGATGTACGACGTCCCGCACGGATCTCAGTCAAGGCAAACAAGCTCGAGTTGCGACAGCGTATTCACGCATTCGAGAGATTGTTCAACTCTAATGGCTTCGCATGAACGAGGACAGAACGATAAGTGATACATGTGATCTGATAATGAAACGGAGATAAAAGGAAAACAAGTAGTCGATGAATTGACTATGAACGAACATACGTAAAAAGAACGAGCCAATATTTGTAATCATCAATAAAAGATCTTAAAATAATCGAGAAGCGATTCGTGAAGTGGGTAGGGTGAGAATGTTTTAGACCGGTTTGTTGAATATCACACCCTACGCTACAACCCCATTAATCGATTTTTTTTAAAAAGATTGTAATTCAATTCAATTCATTTAAATTCTGTCTGTTGGGGGCATCGTCACCGCATTTTTATTCTCTTTATTTATATAGCGCCTTATCCGAAGTTCAAAGCGCTTTTGATATAGTGATGACAAATAAATAAGCCAAAGCTAAGATTGAGATTTATTACTTTGTTTTTATATCGATTACCCCAGACGGATACCGCGTGATCGCGACAAACATACATTTGAAAGATCCGCATAGAAATCTTACGATCAAAAAAAGATCGATTTAAGGTCAGTTTTTCTTTTGGCCATAGTAAAGATACTTATTTTACGTATGCCATTTCCTTTAATCGTCGACAGTTACACCAAAAAGAGGGGCACAAAGAGGCAGAGAAAGAGGGGGGGGGGGGGGAGAGAGAGAGGCACACAGAGGCACAGAGAGAGAGACGGAGGGAGAGAGAGAGAGAGAGAGTGTGTCACGATCTAGTGACATAGACCAAGAAAGTGTCACTCGGTGGGGTGCCTTCTCTTGGTCAATTGCGACTGAAAGCGCCTGTGCGTGATTCGGGGCTATACGGCAGAGTTTTGCTGACAGCGCGACCACGGATGTTTTGTGCCGCACGGATTTTTCGGGGTTAATTCTGCTTTGCGAGGCAGAATTGTGGATAGCTGAACTTGATATGTGACAAGGTCAGTCACGTGTTATTGGCTAGGTGGTCTGTGAGAGACACAAGGACGGCGCACTTGACACTCAGCGGCAGAAGAAGAAGGATCGAATACGACGATTTCTAGAGTATGATGGATTTCACCGGATAGAATATTCGGCACTTTAGGGGAACTTCAGCGAGTTATCACCTTCTCACTGCCACATGTTTTGCTGAGGACGAGTCGTCAAATCTTTCCTTCGTCGTGCGATGGTTTTCGCATAAGTATTCGACAAGGGGTTTCTGGATGTTGTTGTCACTGTTGACGAACAGAGGCCATTCCAGGGAGGAAGCAGGTTTTGCTTCCATGAGAGTGCTACATTCATAGGCTGTTTGAGGTAATAAATCATTATTTAACGCTGTTGACGAGTCTGTGTTTGTGGAATGAAATACTCTCTGTTGTTCTTTCCAGGTTAGCGCATAATTTGCTCTCTGTGACGCTAAAATACTAATCTGTATATGGTTTTTGCAGATGGGGAGAGAAGGACGGAAAAAGGCTGTTTTGTTGTTGTGAAAAGTCCAATGTGCAGGCCCACGTGCTCGATGAGATATGTAAAGATGACATGTTTAAAGGTGGAGGGTGAGGGGTAGCTGACATGTTTAGTGCACCGATGCTTTCTGTTTGCAGCCTTCGTTTTCCTAACTTCTGTTCGGCTGCCTTCTGCGGGACTACGCTAACCAGCACACCGGCTAACCAGCGAACCGGCTAACCAGCTAACCAGCGAACCGGCTAACCAGCTAACCAGCGACTGGGTGCGGCGCCTGATGCCTCCACAGTTCCCTGCTTCGTCACCACGCTAACCAGCACTTCATTCGACGGAGCAGTTGTGGAGGCTAAAAAGACTAATTACAGGCCGTCCACCCAGTGGCCAAAGAAAGCTAAGTGCACCATGTCTTTGCACCCCGTTGACCACCGTTGTTATTTTTGCTGTCTGTGATTATTTTCGAGTAGTGACAACGTGGGGTGTGAGACACCTGCATTAATTAGCACTTTTGAGCAGAACAGTCGTATTTTCTTATCTTTACACGGGATCAGCGTGTTACTATAATTTTCTATATTCTAACTGGCATTTTGTCAGTGACCACGGGTTTTTTACGTTTTGTGAACGTAAAAGAACATATTTTGAGTGAAGTCTCGAGGGAGGTGGCGAGTTTTTACATAAACAGGCGTCTGAAACTTATACTTTTGTTGTCTCTATTTAATTGTATGACTGCGAGAGTGGATCGTGGTGTGGTTAGTTAGTTAGTAGTAACTAACCGTTTCATAATCACCTTAAGTGATATATTGAAACGTGACAGAGAGAGAGAGAGAGAGAGAGAGAGAGAGAGAGAGAGAGAGAGAGAGAGAGAGAGAGAGAGAGAGAGAGAGAGAGAGAGAGAGAGAGAGGGGCCAGAGAGAGAGAGTGGGAGAGAGAGGAACAAAGAGGCAGAGAGAGAGAGAAGGAATAAGAATAAGAATAAGAATACTTTATTATCTCATAGAGAAATTCAGGCGTGGTACATAACAATAATACAAACAAGACGTTGATTTTACATAAGACATACAGCACTATATAACAGGACAGGTTATAAAAACACCTCCCACATACCTCTCTGGCCATACCTTGCATTGTGCTTACGCATTCAGACATGAACACATCCATGTCTCAATTACACATCGCACACAAGGACATTCTTATACGCTCAGGAGAGAGAGAAGGAGAGAGAGAGAGGCACACAGAGAGAGAAAGAGAGAGAGAGAGAGGGGCACAAACATTCACACAGAGAGGGAGAGAGAGAGAGAGAGAGAGAGAGAGAGAGAGAGAGAGAGAGAGAGAGAGAGAGACATAAAGAAGCAGAGAGAGGGAGAGAGAGAGGGAGGGTGGAGAGAGAGAGAGATGCACAATGAGGCACAGAGAGAGAGGCACACAGAGGCAGAGAGAGAGAGAGAGAGAGAGAGAGAGAGAGAGAGAGAGAGAAGCACAAAGAGGCAAAGAGAGAGAGAGAGAGAGACAGGTAGAGAGAGAGAGAAAGAGAGAATCACAAAGAGAGAGAGAGAAAAGAGAGAGAGAGAGGGTGGGACAGAGAAGCACAAAGAGGCAAAGAGAGAGAGAAACAGGTAGAGAATTGAATTGAATTGAATTGAACTTTATTTAACAAGGATTCAGATTTATGGCTACGCCTTTTCTTACAATCTGTCCTTGGGACGCACAGACACACAATGATAAAATTGAAAAATTAAAAATTAAAATGTTAAAAAGTTTACCAACAAAAGGAGGTCAGAAAACTTCAACACGTGATGATAAAGATGACGATGATGTTGATGTTGATGATGATGATGATGATGATGATGATGATGATGATGATGATGATGTTGATGATGACTTTTTTGTTTGTTTATTTGTTGCTTAACGTCCAGCCGACTACGTAGAGCCATATCAGGACGAGGAAGGGGGGGATGAAGGGGGCCACTTGTCAAGCGATTCCTGTTTACAAATGCACTAACCCATTACTTGTGTCCCAGCAGGCTTTAGTAAAACTAAATTAATACCTACTGGAGATGATGATGATGATGAAGAAGATGAGGCATGAAGAGCATACATATGTGCACGTGGTTATTCATAAAATCAAATGCATACTATGCAAGTAATTATAAGTACAAGCTGGTAGCAATCGAACATGTAGCAATAGTACAACAAAAATATGTTCAGAATAGGGGCCTATACAATGCACAGCATATCTTTGGCGTAATACTAAGTGTGGTAAATCAAAACGCGTTAAACTACTTAGACATTAAGTGTTTTTGACACATTTATTAAAACTTTTTAATGACTTTAAGTGCTTAAAGGATGATGGAAGTGAATTCCAAACTGATGTACCCGAAAAAGCAAAACTGGTCTTATAAAGGTCAATTCGTGGAATCGGTGGGATCAAGTTGACCGACCCATATCTGTCGGTAGCTTTGTTAAATAATGATGTAATGTAAATCGGCACTTTACTGTAATACAATTTATGCATGAAAATGGTTTTGTTTAACTTGAGATGCTTTTCCAGTGGAAGAAAGTTAAGCATTTTTAATTTCATATATGTACATGTTGGGGCATTATCCTTTACGATGAGTTTAGCCGAGCGACGATAGAGAGTCTAACTTTTTCAAGTGGACATCACTGCTGCCATCCCAGAGCGTCGAAACATAATTGATGTGAGGCATTACATGAGAATGGTGGAACATTTCCAGAGTCCTTCTGTCCGTAAATTGCTTTAACTTGGATAGGAGGAAAACGTTCTTGGCTACTTTCTTTCAAATATGCTGTAATTGTGCCTGCCACTTGAATTCACAATCAATAATTACCCCTGAAACGCGATGCCGTTGAACTTGTTCAATTGATTGCGTACCAATATTAAGATTTAGTTTGAGTGGAGAAATCTGATGTTTTTGTCTGGTTGCAATTACCATACTTTTAGTTTTTGTTGGATGGACAAGCATAGCATTGGCACTAGACCAGTTATTTACATCGTTTGAAGCTGTTTGAAGGGAGGACTCTAATACTGGAACAGACTTTCCACCTGAATGAAGAGAAGAATCGTCAGCAAAAAACCCGCATTTCCCACTAGTTTCCTCAGTAGATATTTTACAGTTAAGGGCAGTATATTGAGATCTGTCCTGTAAATAGGAAGCAAACAATTTACACACTGAACTGTTTCTGATAATTATACAACTGTAATTTCTTCAATAAAATTGAATGATCAATAAGATCAAACGCTTTTTTAAAGTCAAGAAACACAGCACCACTGATTTACAAGAGAGAGTGTGTCTGTTTACGAATAAAATACTGTTTAAAGGAGAGAGAGAGAGAGAGAGAGAGAGAGAGAGAGAGAGAGAGAGAGAGAGAGAGAGAGAGAGAGAGAGAGAGAGAGAGAGAGAGAGAGAGGGAGGAGAGAGGGAGAGAAGCACAAAGAGGTAGAGAGAGAGAGGCACACCGCAGAGAAAGAGAGAGAGAGGGATGGCACACAGAGGGAGATAGAAATAGTAGGAGAGAGAGAGAGAGAGAGAGAGAGAGAGAGAGAGGGTGGAGAGAGAGAGAGACAGAGAGAGAGACAGAGAGAGAGGGTGGAGAGAGACAGAGAGAGAGAGAGAGAGAGAGAGAGAGAGAGAGAGAGAGAGGCACAAAACGAACAATTTTGGTGCTTCAGATTTCGTATAATATTTGAGTTTTGACATCAAATGTAAATTACTTGATAACACGTTGCACAGGTTGTTTATGTGTGTTTGCCATTTCCTTTAATCATCGACAGTTTCACCAAAGAGAAAGGCGCAAGAGGCAGAGAAAGAGGGGGAGAGAGAAAGAGGCACACAGAGGCACAGAGAGAGAGAGAGAGAGAGAGAGAGAGAGAGAGAGAGAGAGAGAGAGAGAGAGAGAGAGAGAGCTAGAGAGAGAGAGAGAGAGCCGAGAGAGAGAGAGAATGATAGAGAGAGAAAGAGAGAGAGAAAAAGAGAGAGAGAGACTGAGAGAGAGAGAGAGGGAGAGAGAGAGGCACAAAGAGGCACAAAGAAAGGGAGAGAAAGAGAGGGACACAAAGAGACAGAGAAAGGCAGAAAGACTGAGAGAGAGAGAGAGAGAGAGAGAGAGAGAGAGAGAGAGAGAGAGAGACTGACTGACTATTAGGGTTTAACGTCCTCTTAGACCAACTGGTCTATATTGGGACAGGTATTTGTAATACGTTGAAGATATGGTGTGATACTTTGATTCGAACAAGCCCGCTGTGGCTGTCTTCTTCGACACACCAGCATTGAGTTTGTCTCGTCAAAGTAGGCCTATCGAAATACGATCATGATAATCGGAGACGAGAGATGATGCATGCGTGTCTTCGTGTTTTCCAAGCCCTGAGACTTTCGCTGTGAACGTGGGATCTTTTTCGTGCGCATGTGTGCAAATGGTAGGCGGTACCGAAGAAATCGAAAACACCTCCGAAAGTCACATGAACAGATACTCATTCAGCAACCACAGTCACCAAAATACCATCAAAATACAACAGATCAAACAAACCAAACAGGGCAAAAACAAGTGACAGAAAGCATGACAACAAAACAACACAACACAGAAAATGGCACTCAGGATCATGAAATACAAGCAGAACAAACAACAAGCATTTCACCACAAGTGGCAACACGCAGTGGGAGACTGATAAAAAAAACCCACAATATTGCAAGAATATGAGACACAGTAAAACAAAAACAAAACTAAACTAAATTGACTGACTGCTATGTTTTTGATCTGGACTAGTCAAACAATATGGTGCTAAAAGGAAGAAGTTGTATGACTTATTATGCATATTTGTGTTTATTATGCGTACATGGTGTACGGTACTATTAAGATGGAAATTATGTATGAGGTACTATTGAACTGACTTATTGTGCATATTTTTGTTTATTATGCGTACATGGGGTAGTACTATTAAGATGGAAATTATGTGTGAGGTACTATTGAACAAAAGCATACTTTGTGTTGTTCTGAGTGTGTCACATCATTGAAATACATTCAGGTGTTGTTATAAAGAATGTTGTATTGGTGTTGTGGATAAAAATGTGTTTCAGAGTTTGGTAATTGTAAAAGTAGGAACAACGTTGGTTGCATATGATTTGTCCATTACTTGGTAGGAATAATTTAGAGAGAGTAGGACATTTGATTTGTTTGCATTCGGCAGAGAAAGGGGGATGACACTATTTGTGAGCTTAGGCCAAAAAGAAAAATTGTCTGTTTAGGGTAACCCGACCGACCCTATCGATTTGGCGCCGACCCAAAAACTTTTTTGATTTCAAAAAAAAAAAAGAAAAAAAAAGAGGTAAAAATGCTAAAAAGAGACATTTGGCGTTTCATTAGGAACGAAAGTGAGCGTCGCGCGCCATACTGGAAGTAACCAAGCATTAAGATTAGCCTCCCTTGTCATCACAGAAGTGAAAAAAAATGGCTACGCATCGCGAAATCAGTGCGGCGAGTGCCAAAGCCGGCACCTGTTATGCAATTGTTTTTCAAAAGTGTGACCATCTTGAACAAACGAAATTAATAAGTAGATACCCAACATCAACAACACTTCACTACATCTACGAAGACATTCATTCCGACCTTCTTAAGGGTTACGAGGTTCAGTGTTTGGGATCGGAATCTCTTTCTGGTGAGAACGGCTTTGAACTGGACTGGGGCCTTTCGCTTGGCGAGTTAAAATCCTTCAATTCTTGTGCAACACAGAACACACCCATCACGGCTCAGAGACCATTTGGCAGAAAGAAGTGAACTAGCACAAACCCAATCTTTCATCCATTGCATCTCTAGAACTATGTCAACTGTTTGTGCGTTTTTTTGTTGTTATTTTTATTTTTATTTATTTAATTTTTTTTTTTTGGGGGGGTGTGTTTTTGTGAGTGTGTGTGTGTGTTAAAGTTCATCAAAGTGTCACATGAAAATGATTTCACCACGACATTTTGAGATTGTTGACTAAAACTTTTAAAGTGTACTCGCCAGGCAGAAAGGATGCTAAATGATTTCACCCAAGTAAACATTTGAAGTCCGTGGACTTTTTGCAGGATGTAAAAAAGACACAGGTCTAGATACAAAACAAAGTAGAGGAAAATCCTGTTTCAGTTTGAGATTCTTGTTTAAACTGTGGTGTTCTTTCAAACAATTAAAAAAATTTGTGCGGATGTATTTGTGAACTTATTTTGGTTTAAATATGTGAATTTGAACATGTTTCTGTTGAATGAAAATGTTTAATGATTTCATTCAAGTCAACATTTGAGGTCTGTGGACTTTTTCAGGGTATAAAAAGAAAACAAAAGAAGAAATAGACATTAAAGTCTAGATACAAAACAAAGGAGAGGAAAAACATGTTTCAGTTTGAGATTCTTGTTTCAACTGTGGTGTTCTTTTAAACAATTAAAGTTAGATGACAATTTTTTGTGTGGATGTATTTGTGAACTTATTTTGGTTTATAAGTGAATTTGAACATACACTGTAGAATCTCTCTTTCTCTCTCTCTCTTTCTCTCCCTTTCTCTCTGTTTTATTTATACGTTAGTTTTGAAACATGTATTCATCAAATATAAGAAGTGAATGTTCAGCCAACATAGCATTTACAAAAAAAAAACAAAAAAAAAAAACAACTACCTACCTACCGACCCTACTTTTTTTGGTCATGTTACCCTAAACAGACAATTTTTTTTTTGGTCTTAGTAAGGCACTAGGCCAGACATGCGCATTGTAACAAGGGCATACGTCACGGGACATGCGCACTGCACGTTACTTCCCACTATGCGGGAGAATATCTAGGTCGATGTACCATACATGTGCTTGTCTAGAGTTACTAAGAAATGAATAAAGCTTGGAACACACTGACAGGAGTTGCCTCCGTGTATGTGCTGAACCGAAAGACGTTACACAGATCACCGGAGAAACCAAACTCGAAGACCGCATCCGGAATCGACAAGTGACATCATGATGAACGCGGGACCACTTACGTTTACCAAATAAACCCGGTCCCAACGGAGAGAAGAATTTCAGAATTTCAGAATATTTTCGCCACGTCGTCAATTGCTGACTTTTAAGAATAAGTGTGTCGTCGACGAACTACGCGGTTGAAACTCGACATTGGCCATTGCACGCGAGGTAGGTACAAAGGTAGAACTTAATGATGTCGCCTTAAAATTTCCTCTGTCCTCCCTGTATTGACTCTACACTGTTTGTTCCAAAAATGCTCTCTCGGGTGTAGACTAAATACTTTGTTTTTTTCGCAACACGAGTAAGTCTAAGTTTTTTCACTTTGGATGAATAACTTTCCTCTGACAGGGAGTGACACTGACCACAGGCAAAGGTATCGTTCACTGGACCACTATACTTACATAGAAAGACCAGATTAGTCACAGTGAGTGAGTGACAGGAAATTCATCTAGATCAGTCTATGTGATACATTCATGTAAGGAACATTTTCTGCAAATCAGTTTATCCATGCACAGGCATCAAATTCAAACAAGTCACCATGCCAGTCAGCTGTTCAGTATCATTATTGTCCCATCAGATGTTCGGCTTTGGTTTGATTTAGATCCCCATATGTTTTGTCAATTTGTGCCAGTGCCACTCTTTTTCAGAACATATGTGATATAATATGTTTGTTAAATTGATGTAGGCTAGGTGAACTTTGGTTAAAGAAGATAAAAGGAAATGAGGGATTATAAAATTACAGTATTTGACACTCACAGTCACACGTACTCCATAGCAATTAGCATTGGCAGTGAGAATTGAAATAGGCTTGGTAAAAATTGGTTGGGTACGGTAAAATTAAAAGGAAATCAAGAGCTGTTTGTATTCACTAGATGTTTTATAAGTATGCAATTTGTTACTTTTACAGCAGCAAAACTTCAACTGCCCGCTGAATGTCAAAGTGGATGACGAAGACAATGTGGAGGCTTTACAGCTACAAGAGGAGGATGAACAGGAACGTGGGAATCAACTACAAGTTACAACCAGAAGTACCACCAGCCACGTCATCAGCATCCAAGCATACGTGCAAGTGCACATCAAACTGCGAGGGAAACATAAATGTGAGCTTTTCAGATTAACAGTCTTTTTATCGTTTATATTCTTTTGAATTGTTTTAAAGTTTGCCATTTATATCTCTTTTCTGAGCTATATATAATTGGTCTGATATACTATTATACATACTGCAGGGATGTTGCTACAAATTCATACCTATAGGACAAATGTCCTGAGTTCTTCAGCATAAATAGGACATTTGACCGCTTTCAGAAAGTGTAATAGGACATTATGAATTTGCGCCAAACAGCTTATAACACATTCCATGGAATTGTTCCAAAGTCATGCGCCCACACATACACGCACACACGCGCGCGCGCTGTAGAACACACACATAATATAGTAAATACATCAACACAGTGTGCGTATAATGTTGTATTTGTTTAGTTTCAAAAACCACAAAAAAGAAACCAACATGGACAACTTCAGAGCTCTTACTTTGATTACAAACGGCATGATTTGGATAAAAGTTGAAAAACAAAATGATCGGTTTGATCTAATGCTGGTCTTTTGCAGGCTTTAGTTTTTTTTTCCAGCGGCATAATTCAGTGCTTCGTCTCATATCTAAAACAAAAGCAGACGACAAATTTAGTCAGTTGGAGTTGTCTCCCGTACTCCTGTAGCATGCACTGATCTAAAAATAATCCACTATTTTTAGATCAGTGCGCTGCACCGAGACGGTATAAATACCCAAACGGCGCATACCACAAACGGTTCGGGAATTCCCGACAAAAGAAAAGATCCGCACGCGGCACTGGCAACTTCAGTGTCAGCTGAACACGAGAGCGTTCGGTGTTTTAGAAGATTTGTATCTTGAAATGAAAATTAACGATTATCGCGCTGTCCGAAGGAATGGAGTACATATCGGACAATGACCACGCTTAGGCTAAAACGATAGGACATCTGACCGACATGCGGCAATGTGAATCGGACATTTGGGGATTTTCATCGTTATATATGTCCGATGTCCGACGCCTAACGACATCCCTGTTACTGCACGCTTCACTCCTGTTTACTTTTGCAGCAGAAATGCAACATTCCAAAATCTGTTCCTAATTTAAGTTTACAGGTATGATTATATGGTATTGTAAATGAATATCAGTAGTCCGCTTGTTACAGTAATATAAATAAACTAAAATTAACTTGTCATTGTTCCGGTTATTGAAGTGAAATGTACATTGTTTTGTAATTATCAATTATCAGCAATGTCATTTGTTCTTCAGATGTTTCTGCCATTGCCGAAACCAAGGATGTCAGGATCCAATGCAACCTGATCAACGCCCCACCTCTAACACGCAATGCCGGTTCTAACTTCTACAGATGAGAGTGTGGGGAAAGAAGAACGAAAAGGTGAACGACAGCGCGCTGCAGCTGCGGAAGAGGACGAGCCTGCTGACGAGGATGGAGGTGAACCAGAAGATCCGCAGTTCTTGTAAGTTTTCAATAGACATCTACTTCTCTACATTTTAAAAAGTAAGACAGAAGTCAAGGATTACTTTGGGTTACAGTCAGCTATTTTTAGCTGCTATCACTGTGTCCTTTGTTTTTGTCTTTCTCTCTCTGGTCTTTATCTCACTGGCCATAGCCCCTTTTTGTCTATTAAATGGGGGGAAAACACCAAAAACATGTCAATAAACATTTTTGTTGTGACATTATTTAGCTTAATTTCTCATCACAAGTAAGAAGCTAATTTCATCTTAAATGTTTTTGTTATACTGGATTTCACTGTCATTGCGACATGTATAACATGAAGTAATTATATCCATAGCACTAGCAGTGAAACAATTTGTTCTTGTGTATGGCACATGTAGTTTCCATAGTAACCCTTTATGTGCTAAGAAAGTGTATAACCTGTGTGTTTTAGGAATGCCCCTGAGCCGAGACCCAGCCCCGACCTGGAAGACAAGTACATTGTCTTCCAGGCAAACTTGATGCAGCTGTTTGAGAGTTGTCCTCGATGCTCTCTGTTAGGAAACGCTACCGTTGCTGAGCTTTGGTTCAGTTTTGTGTGTTGCATGTAGTTGACTTATTTGTACTTTGTGGGAAAGTACCGATATTATATTTTGTAAACACAATATTTATGCTTGGACGAGAATGCAGGTGAACTTTCTAGTCCTGTCAAAACAAGTTGTTTACCATGCTGTTTTAGTCGTGAGTTCGTGGCGTTCGTTCGGATTAAGTGCGTCGGCGCTTTTGATGTACGTCATAGAGAATGTCGCTAGTTTAGTCCATGCACGGCTCGTATAATGTAGTTGTATCATGTTCGGTCTGGAATATTCTCGAGATTGAGTATTTACTATATATGCCAGCGCGATTTGTATGTAAAAAAAGCTTCTATTTGAGTTCTGCTACGTTGTGCAGTTGTATGTATTGAATGCTGAATAAATCCTCGAACTCAATTTGACGAGTTGTTTTCTGCTGCTGCGAAGACGGGCGACGTAGAATAAAAGAACACAACTATACGACGTTTGAGAACTTGTGGCAATCTCAAGTGTCGTGTAACAATTGGGGGCCAAGCCAAGGATCTACGTTTAACGCCAAGGGTTTTCCAGCAACAAGGACCAGCGTCAAGACAGTCACAGGAGGTAGCCATCAATCGGGTGTATCCTGAGGGATCAGTATTGAGACTACGGAACCGTGGATTCGGTGTGACTGGTGAAGAGTTTGGTAATCGCCGTAGCTCGGTACGGTGAGCGACGCCGGAGTGTATCGGGATTACAGAGGTTAGCTGCCGTTCGGACGAGACGGACTTCGTCGCGGCGCTAGTGCATTAATACTACGAAATACGACTGAGGTACGTCGTGTACGTATCGTGAGCAGAGTGTGCCGTCACGTTAGACGAGGAGGGTGGCAGCCTGCGTCTACGAAGGTGAACAGCGACGAGAGAAGCATCGGAGGTGCAGTAGAGACTGTGTTCTTTTAGAAGACTACATTCGTCTACGTTCGGGGCTGTGAAAGAATACAGACGAACGCACCGGAAAAGACCAGAATGGCTGAGTTCTGGGGAAAAGGAATTGAACTGGGACTAAAAGGCAAGCAGTTGACGGAGTTCGTCGAGTCCCAGACACGACTGCTGGCGCAGCGTGAAGAAAGACAAGCGCAGCGTGAGCGAGAAGAAAAAGAAAGACAAGCGCATCGTGAAGAAAGACAAGCGCAGCGTGAGCGTGAAGAACGACAAGCGCAGCGTGAGCGTGAAGAAAGAGAAAGAGAAGCACAGCGTGAAGAAAGGCAAATAGAGCTGAAACGCTTAGAGCTCCAAATAAAAATGGAGACCAAGCGCTTAGAGCTTCAGACAGAAATGGTGCGTGTTCAAAATCAGCACGAGGCACCACGCCAAAGAGATAACCAGCAGCAAATGCTACACAGGGCATCGAAACTTCCAGCATTCACTGACGGGAAGGACCAGATCGATACTCCATACTTCACCGGAGAAGTTGAGGCCGTCTGCCTGAAGAAGCCCTTGTACGATCTATTAATTGGGAACATTGGGGGTGCGAGACGTCCTGATGACCCTGATGTCGAATGGAGAATGGGCGCAGCTCAGTCTGCTGTTGAGGAGGAAGACCCACTGCCATTCGCGAATGAAGATATCAGCGAACTGTTACGAGATGACAGAGCAACTGTGCATCGCCGCGACCAGCCGCAGGTTGTAAGCGCTGTGACGACCAGAGCCCAGGCGAAGAAGGACAAAACAACTACGCCACTCAGGGTCACCAACAGTTCTGCAACTGCTGTCGTGGACAGGGATCGGCTGATTCAGCTACAGGAAGCTGATTTGACCTTGACAAAGTACAGGAGTCGTCCTGTCAAGGAGATGACTAAGGGCGAAGGCACTGTGCACTTTGAAGTAAAGGCCAAGATCCTGTACAGAGTGTTCCAGCACGCGAGAGTCAACGGTGGGAAGCCATTACGTCAAGTTCTGGTGCCTCAACCACTTAGGCGCCAGGTGATGGAGGTGGCCCACGACTCTATTATGGGTGGTCACCTGGGTGTTAAGAAGACATTGGACAGAATCCAGGCTGCGTTTTACTGGCCAGGACTGCATGCAGATGTGACTCGATTCTGCCGATCGTGCGATATTTGCCAGAAAACCATACCTCGAGGAAGGGTCCCGAAAGTGCCGTTGCAGAAGATGCCTTTGATCGACCGACCTTTCAAGAGGGTGGCCATTGACCTCATCGGCGAGATCAAACCGCCAAGTGAAGAGGGTCATCGTTGGGTACTGACCCTGGTAGACTATGCAACCAGGTACCCAGAAGCCGTGCCTCTGAAGAAAATTGACACCGAGACTGTTACTGAGGCACTTGTGGACATTTTCAGCAGAATTGGGGTTCCTGAAGAGATCCTCACAGACCTGGGGACACAGTTTGTCTCTGAATGCATGGAAGAGGTCAACAGGCTGCTGAGCATTCGTCACTTGACTACGACAGCTTATCACCCGATGTGCAATGGGCTGGTAGAAAAATTCAATGCGACGCTGAAGTCCATGCTGAAGAAACTATGCAGTGAGCAGCCAAGGCAGTGGCATTGCTACATCAATGCCTTGCTGTTTGCATACAGGGAGGTGCCACAAGGGGCGGGGATATAGCTCAGTTGGTAGCGCGCTGGATTTGTATTCAGTTGGCCGCTGTCAGCGCGAGTTCGATCCCAGGTTCGGCGGAAATTTATTTCACAGAGTCAACTCTGTGTGCAGACTCTCTTCGGTGTCCGAACCACCCCCCGTGTATACTACATTGGGTGTGCACGTTAAAGATCCCACGATTGACAAAAGGGTCTTTCCTGGCAAAATTGCTTAGGCACAGTTAATAATTGTCTACCATACCCGTGTGACTTGGAATAAGGCCGTGAAAGGTAAATATGCGCCGATATGGCTGCAATCTACTGGCCGTATAAAATTTCATCTCACACGGCATCACTGCAGAGCGCCTAGAACTGTACCCACGGAATATGCGCGATATAAGCCTCATTGATTGATTGATTGAAGAGTCCACCGGATTCTCCCCGTTCGAGCTGATGTACGGGCGGACCGTGAGAGGCCCGATGCAGATACTAAAGGAATTGTGGACGAAAGATGTGGACACACCTGAAGTGAAGAACAGTTACCAGTACGTGTTCGAGTTGCGAGAGAAACTGGAGGAGACTCTCGAGATTGCGAGAGAAAACTTGAGAAAGTCTCAGGATAGTGGAAAGCACTACTACGACCGCAAAGCCGTAAACAGAAAGTTTACACCAGGTAACAAAGTGCTGATACTGCTCCCCACTGATCACAACAAACTACTGATGCAGTGGAAAGGCCCATACGAGGTTGAGGCCGTGGTAGGGATCAACGACTACAAGGTGAATGTCGGCAAGAAGTCCAAGATCTACCACGCTAACCTCCTGAAACTGTATGTGGAGAGACCTCCGGAAGCAGTACAGGTCGCAGCAAGTGCGGAAGAACCAGCCGAACTAGACGAGTTCGACGGTGAGGAACTACTGGAGTTGGGAGACCTCCACAAGAAAGGGGGAGTGGATGACGTCAAGTTAGGACCTGACCTGACAGAAGACCAGCAGAAGGAGCTGCATGATTTTATGGGCGACTTCACCCATAGGTTCTCTGATGTTCCAGGCTCTACGTCCTTGGTCGAACATGAAGTCCACCTCACATCTGACGTTCCTGTTTGCTCAAAACCATACCCTATCCCGTTTCAGGCTCGGGAATCCTTGAAGAAGGACATCGACAACATGTTGAAGATGGGGGTCATCCGTGAGTCATCATCCCCTTACTCATCTCCCGTTGTTGTGGTCAAGAAGAAAGACGGCACAAACAGGGTATGCATTGACTTCAGGAAAGTCAATAAGATCACCGTGTTTGACCCTGAACCAATGCCGACGGCAACTGATCTATTCCGACAGTTAACCGGCAGTAAGATCTTCTCGAAGATCGATCTCAGCAAGGGATATTGGCAAATTCCTTTGCGCGAAGAGGACATACCAAAGACCGCCTTTGCAACTCCAGACGGAACGTATGAGTGCCTGCGGATGCCTTTTGGCATGGTGAACAGTGGTGCTACCCTTACGAGGGGAATGCGAAAAATGCTCAAAGGAATGAAGAATGTTGTGTACTACTGGGATGATCTGCTAGTCCACACGGAGACCTTTGCGGAGCATCTGGAGACTTTGAGGGAACTGTTTTCCCGCCTGACAAAAGCCAATCTGACCGTGAGACCCAGCAAGTGCATTTTGGGGACCGACAACGTTGACTTCACAGGTCATTCACTGAAGGAAGGTCAAAAGGGGCTTTTGTTGGGAAACGTCACCAAGATCCTCAATGCGCCACGTCCTGAAACCAAGAAGCAGGTGCGATCCTTCCTTGGATTGGCTGGGTATTACAGAGAGTTCATTCCAAACTTCGCCGCCATAACGGCGCCTTTGTCGGACATGACCCGAAAAGGATGCCCCAACCGAATACTCTGGGGACCAGCTCAGGAGAAGGCATACCTGACCGTGCGTGACCTGATGTCACGAGACCCGGTGCTACGCCTTCCTGATACTGCCAAAGAGTTCATCTTGCGTACAGACGCATCGGACGAAGGGATCGGCGCCATGCTGATGCAAGAACATGGAGGTAAACCGTTTCCGGTCAGCTATGCCAGCAAGAAGCTGTCAGGAGCCGAGAAGAACTACTCGACCATGGAGAAAGAGTGTTTAGCCATTGTGTGGGGAATCAAGAAATTTGAACTCTACCTCCAAGGGGTGAAATTCGTGCTTCAGACTGATCACAAACCCCTCACCTACCTGAACTCTGCGAAGTTTGTGAATAATCGTATCATGAGGTGGGTGATGTACTTGCAGAACTTTGATATGCGAGTGGAATCGATCAAAGGTTCAGACAATGTTGGAGCAGATTTTCTCAGCCGAGTATGTGATTAAAACTGTGTTCATTCTCCAACAGACTAATGTACATACCTGGATTTCAATCTGTTATGTATACATAATAATTATTATTATGTGTACAGGTAGCGTTTCAATGATTGAAAGAAATTAGGTAAATTTCTTCTGGTGTTGGGGGTAATGTTAGGAAACGCTACCGTTGCTGAGCTTTGGTTTAGTTTTGTGTGTTGCATGTAGTTGACTTATTTGTACTTTGTGGGAAAGTACCGATATTATATTTTGTAAACACAATATTTATGCTTGGACGAGAATGCAGGCGAACTTTCTAGTCCTGTCAAAACAAGTTGTTTACCATGCTGTTTTAGACGTGAGTTCGTGGCGTTCGTTCGGATTAAGTGCGTCGGCGCTTTTGATGTACGTCATAGAGAATGTCGCTAGTTTAGTCCATGCACGGCTCGTATAATGTAGTTGTATCATGTTCGGTCTGGAATATTCTCGAGATTGAGTATTTACTATATATGCCAGCGCGATTTGTATGTAAAAAAAGCTTCTATTTGAGTTCTGCTACGTTGTGCAGTTGTATGTATTGAATGCTGAATAAATCCTCGAACTCAATTTGACGAGTTGTTTTCTGCTGCTGCGAAGACGGGCGACGTAGAATAAAAGAACACAACTATACGACGTTTGAGAACTTGTGGCAATCTCAAGTGTCGTGTAACAATTGCTCTCACCCTGCGAAGGCCTTCATATCGAAGACAGTTGGATCTTGCATCCACGTCCGACAAGACTGCTCCAAGTGCTGTTTCTTCAGAGAGTGGACCAGCCAACCGTACATAAAGCAGATGCCCTGCGGGAACCTGCTCCTGTCATCAGCTGTTGTGCTCTCTGGCTGCAGCCCGAAAAAAATTCTCCGGCTGTTTTACCTGCTCAATGTGCGTTACATTTTGGAGAGCACGTTCTTCTGGGATCAGCGGCACTTCATTTTTTCTACAGTGGAAAGAAAATGGAAACGGGAGCAGTCAGAGCTCATTTCGCAGCTTCAGGACGAGGGAAGAAGTCTAGAGCTGATTGGTGATGGGCGGTCAGATAGCCCAGGACACTGTGCCAAATATGGCACATACACTCTCATCGAACAGGGACTGGGGAAAGTCCTGGATATACAGATTGTGCAGGTAAGAAAGATATTTAGGCGGTTCAGTGTCTCATACTCATAGACGCATCAAGGTAACTAATTACAATCAAAGTTTTGTAGAGGCATTTTTCTTCTTCAAACATATTGACAACAGTAATGCATACCCAGTTCAAATCTTTTTTTTAATCTGAATTTGACTCCTAGTTATTAACCTTCACCCCACCCCAATCTCCCCCCTGACTCACCCGAGTAATTGGTGAGTGGGATTCCTTTGTGTCCGTCTTTTAGACCGAGTTGGATTTTCAGCGACTGATTTTGACAATTGACATTTGAACTTGTCATATGTACATGCCCGTTGAAACTATGTGCACGCTTAACTGGAAGTAGAACAACTCTAGATATAAACTGTGACGAATGCGATATTAAATAAAAGAGGGCAGGGAATCAAAATTCCTGATAACACGACGGTGCACAACCGATGTGCAGTGAAACCCGTTCATATTTGTTTGCAAACTGTCATAAACTTTGGCAATAACATTATTAAACGAATAAAATGAGTGCCGGCTGCCGTAGCCGAAACAGTCGGCGGTCGTAACAGAAAAGTGGGGCGGCCGTATCAGTGCATCGCTGGCGGTCGTAACTGCTAGCACGGCGACGCGTACCAAAAAAATACACATGCTCTTTTCCTCAGCCGATGACACAAACACACTTGAATATTGGGACACTGCTATTGATGCATTTCAGTTATGATACATCACATTACCTGATCAAATGACCGTTGTTGCTTCAAGCCTCTTGTAATCTCCACCATTTAAAAAGAAATCCCCAAATCGAACAATTTCAACAAATAGGACTGTCACAAATCTAAAACAGAAGCCTCAAAAATTAAATCGATAACATGTTAATCCTCATGCAATCATAAATCCGCTGAGAACAAAATAATAAACTTTGCTGGCTTCGATAATTACGCCACAATAATTATTAGTTTGGAAGTTACACACCTTTCGGGCTCGAAACCTTGTTGACTATGGGACTGCAGAATGCTATCGTAACAAACGGCAATTTTTTCTGTCGTAACACTTCCCCGGCGTGTGGCTGGGACTGGGAGACCTGTAACTTTAATTGTAAATAGTACAGACATGGGTAAACTGTCAGATAATTTTGAATAAAATTAACACTGTGATCAGCATATTTTAATGCAATTTTCTGTTCTTTACAGGAGATGTCATCCAGTGGCCACCAAGATGTGACCTGGCTCGATTAGCTGGGAAATGGGCAGCCAGAGCTGGTTTCCCGGGCGTAGTTGGAGCGATTGATGGGACCTACATAAAGATACCAAGAACCAGGGATGAGAACAGGGACGCGTACATCTGCCGCAAAGGTTTCCCAGAGATGCATCTCCAGGTAACAGATTTGATCACTTTCTATTTCAGATACGTGGATTGTTAACGTTGGCAGAACTGAAAGGTTGGAGGACCTGACCATTATGGTGCCTGTGTATTTATTCCCTATTGAAATACTGGAGTAACACTAGCAGTGTCATTTCATAATTGGAATCTACTGTAATTTTAAGTCACTATTTGAATCTTTGAGACAAGTATTTAAAGGCACAGTGCGCCTCCCGTAAACCATCACGCTCACCAAAGGGAACATCCTAGATGCCCTACGTAAAGAGGCTGAGCGAGTAATTTTCAAAGATTTAATGTTGCGGATTGTCTTCAAGACAATCGGACCGAGGTGCGTTTTGGCGCTAGACCGAACTTTTCAAATCTAAATAATAAATTGACAGCGTGTTACACAAACATTCTTAAATCATAAAATAAATATTTTTTCATCAAGACAAGATCATTAAAACTCGAAGTATTTAAAGTTAAAATAAGGAACGCCCGGAAGCAGGTTCACGTAAGGTGTGCCAGTTCCTGTGAATAGTCAAAAGTCATCACGAGGGTTCTTGTGAACCACAGCCGTTTGTTTCGTGCATAGTCAGAGGTACATAATAACGTGCTATTGCAGACAAGCTCACAGCGAGTCACATTCAAATTCCTGACGACTGCTTTGTCAAAAAGGGAAAGTGGAATAACAGAGTTCACGATGTCGATGGCTCCGGGGTAAGATAAACCATGCAAAACAATTTTTGTGTGAAAATTGCTCGCTTTTTACGGAAAGCACCTATGTTCTCAAGGGGTGAGTGTTTCAATGAAAGGGTGTTTGTACTGTGTGTAAAAGCCTGACAGTATCTGTGATGGTTTACGTGAGAAATATTAAATGTTTAAACCGATATTGGGAGTTCAGACAAGTATGAATTATGATGGTGTGTGGATTTATTCCAAGAAAACCATCATGAAAATGTACCTACACATCGTTTCTCTGACTTTTCTTTTCCTGTTGTTAGATACATGTCATATACCGCTTTTAGTGAAAGTTGAGGCAGCACTTTCTGATCAAATTTATTAAAAATTTGTTCAAGCATTTCTTGACTAAGCATGGATAATCACACCGGGGACTGTGTTCCGCCTTATTTCAGCCGGGCTCGTTATTACTTCGTTTTGAGCTGGGCTTGGTGTCACGCAAACGTAAGTGTCTGCACTAAAGTACAAACTATGTCTTCTAAAAAAAAACTCATTTCCAGGAACGGATGTTTTTAGCACTAACCTAAGTAATTTGTCTTTCTATTGGTGTTATTTTTATCTGACAAGGTTTATTATGTGACCCCCATCGGTGTTATGCGGATTTTTCTTTCCTAAGACTAAAATCCCATATTTTTACTACAATTACAATTCAGCTATCGGCTGACATTGTCCAAGGCAATTTAGGACAGAAATCAACAGCATGAATTATAATTTCTTTTAATGGCTTCCCGACCTTTCACAAGGTTGACTCAGGTTATGCATCAATATCTTAGATTCAGTTCTTCACTTCACAACACTATATATGGTTATTGTTCATTGATTTTGAAATCAATATCATTCTCCGGAAACGTGGCTCATTGTCATGCAATCCCAAATGACGACGATGAAAGTTCTTTAGTTACTTGGAGGTGATGAAACAAATATAAATATGATTGTACTTCCTTATAATGACGACGAAGGATCCATTTACAGCGGACGATCACAGTCTGCAGAGACGACTCTCGACTATCGGTGATGAACCATGTTTACAGGAACCATGATGACGATGAACTTCATGACGACGATGACGTAAATGACGCTTCTAAAACGCAGCTCTGTCGGTGATGTCTTGCTTGTTCGTCTTCCCGTGTACGAACCTGCGATCAAACGTAGAAGCTGTTAAATATCAGACATTCCCTAAATGACAATTTTATCCATATTCATTCTACTAATTCTACGACAAAACTAAGTGAAGAAAGAACACATCTACACGCATTCTCTGCGACAAATGAATATGATATCATCTGGTGCGTTCTCGATCGAAATCCACGACTAACTAACAAACTAGTTACCCTCCAAGACGGCGAAACGGGTTCTCCCTCTGGGATAACGGCTTCCTTCTCTGCAGCGTTAGTAACGTCTAGTTAATTGCGAGAATCTGGAGCTCTCCGACTTGCCTGGTCTGTTGATCTCAACGGCCTGTTCTTCTACTTCCGGCGTTTCTGTTTCTAAGTAGTTGCTTAGCGATGCACAAACAACTCGGTTACATAAACAATTCGTCGCTAAGAACTACAAGTTGAATTAATTTAATCAGACACGACATTTTCTTTTCCTTCGAAGTCTGCAATAAAAGAAAGAATTGTGGCTGAAAGAAATGACGTACATCTTTCTGACGTAGATAGTCTCGGTAATCTCGGACCCGCGTGACGTGATTATCTAGTAGTCTCGGCACTCGCGTGTTCTAATGAGCTAAAAGAATCAATCCTTTACATAGGCCCCCCCTTCTGGATAATTATCCTGGGGAAATTATTCTCATTCGAATAGTGAATTAGACGTATACTTATATAACTTCATTATATAATTGTTGCATACTTTACTCATCCAGTACGAACGGCTTGTCGTGGTCCGGCATGCGTAGTACTGGTTTCTTTGAGAGTTTTTCCTTGAGTGTCTCAAAACTCTTTTCTCGTTCTTCGTTCCAGCGTAGCTTGTCCGGTTCGAATTTCTTCTCAAATTCCATGCATATGTCCCTTGCCTCTTTTGCTTTCTCGTCGCTCAGATTCTTGTCAAAATGCATGTCTGCTACAAATTCGGACCTTTTTGTTTCTAACAGAGGTAGCATTTTCTGAGTTTCTGTTGCGAAGATGTCGTCACTCATTGTTTCGTCTTCTTCCATGACGATTGCAACAACTTCATCTTCTTCTTCCTCACTGCTTTCATGCGCGTCTACCCGTTGGGTTGGCGTGCTAGGTTGGAAAGACGTGTCTCGTTCTTGGTACTCTTTCATCAAGTTGATGTGGTAGAGCTTGATCTTCCTCCCAATCTTGATTTTGTAATCGAATTGGTTCAGCTTCTCCACTACTGTGTAAGGACCTTGCCACAGTAGTTCCAGTTTGTTCTGTTTCTTGGGTCTCAACAACAAAACCCGTTTTCCTACTTCAATCTCCCGCTTCGCGGCTTTCTTGTTGAAGTATTTTGCCTGTTTCGTAGCAGCATTCTTCAGGTTCTCTCTTGCTATTTCACAGGTCTTCTCGATGCGATTACGCAAGTCAACAACGTACTCTGCCGTTGTTTTCATCTCATCTGACACTTCTTCTTGTGTCCAAGCTTGACGCAAAATCTGCATGGGACCTTTGACAGCCCTGCCGTACAGCAGTTCAAATGGGGAAAATCCCAAGCTCGCTTGCGGTACCTCACGGTAAGAAGGTGTCCCATTTCTTGGGTTGTTCTTGGGTCATGCGTTTCGTCATGCTTTTGAGTGTTCCGTTAAAACGTTCCACTAAACCATTTGATTGAGGGTGGAATGGAGCTGTCATGTGGTGCTTGACTTGTAGAAAATCATTCACCTCATGCATCAGTTTTCCAGAAAAATGTGCACCTTGGTCAGTTATGACTTCATCGGGTATGCCCAGCCTGGTCCACATTTCCCACAACGATTCTGCGATCGTTTCAGCACGGATATCCTTGAGAGCAACTGCCTCTGGAAATCTAGTGGCGTAATCCACAGAGACCAGTATGTACTGCTTTTTACTCTCGGATATCGGTTTGATGGGACCAATGATGTCCACGGCGATCCGTTTGAATACAGAACTGATAGGTGGCATTCGACCTAGCGGAACTTTCTTGGTGTGTCCTTTCGGAGCAGATCTTTGGCATGCATCACATGACATACAATATCGTTTGATGTTACTGCCGTGACCTGGCCACCAGAACTCCGTATTGATCCAGAACTCCGTATTGATGCGGTCGAAAGTCTTCTTTTGCCCGAGGTGACCCGCTAATGGAAGGTCATGACCGAATGACAACACTTTCGGTTTTAACGTTTTCGGAACCACCACTCTTGTTTTGTAACACCCATTTTCATACAGTTTGGAGCGAAGGAGAATATCGTTCTTGTAAACGAACTTGACTCCATGAATTTCTCTACTTTCTGTGGCAAATTCCCTGATCTGCGCTAGGGAAGGATCTGCCTTCTGTTCTCGTTTCAAATCCTCAGGAGTGAATGGCTTCTCCTGAGATTTGAGGTTCGGTGGGACACTAGCTTCAGACTTCTTTCCTTCTTCTTTTTGCTGTGCACGGGTGTTTACGGCAGCAACTGTCTCGGAGAACCAAGTGGGGTCGCGGATTGGGTACAACGATGTCAAACATTTGTTGGAACCAATTCCGTGCCACTTTCCTATCAGAACAGGATAGACTGGGTTGTCCATCACCGTCACTTCCGTGTCAGCATCGAAAAATGGGGAGTCGATATGCACCACGGCTGTGGGGTACATCTTCTTCGCACCTTTCTCCGCTAGAGTGACCTCTTTCTTGTTCAGTAGGTATTTGTCTTTAGAGACAAGTTCTGCGCTAACCATGATTCCTGTGCATCCAGAGTCACGTATAGCTTTAACTAGTTTCCCATCAACCTTGACCGGAATCGTTTCTGAGAAAGTCTTACTTTGACAATCCTCACAAAGTTTTTCCAGTTTCTCTGGAATGTCAAAAGAACGACCCGTTTCATTGACATTCGGGACCACGGATGTGGTACTTTTCTTGGGACAATTCTTGGACAGGTGGCCACGTTCTTTACAAAAAAAAAACATTGGCCATTGGTCCTCAGTTTTGTCCGCTCTTCATCTGACAACTTATGTGGTTGTGCTGTGCTATGCTGGCTAGAACCAAACATGACCGTGCTCTGTTTGACATCACGCCCGTTACCATCGTTCTTGGAAAAACGATTTCCTTTTCCACGAGTATGGGCGTCTGCGTCAGGTACTTTAGTGTTGGACCTAGCTTGATGATAGGTGGTGGCGATTTCGCCGATTTCCTTCGCATCATGTGGGTTGCGATCGCGGATATGGATAGCTAACTCGGGAGGAACTGTTTCCAAAATTTGTTCCCTCAGGATTAGATCCTTCAAATCGTCCACTTCGTTTCCACACTTCGCGAGTTCAATCCATTTATTCATATAGCGATCGAGCTTGACAAAATGTTCCTTGTAAGTGTCCCCTTGTGCTTTCTTCAGATTTCGGAACTTTTTCCGGTAGTCTTCGCTCGTGAGTTGGAAACCTTCATAGAGCGCATGCTTCACTGTTTCATAGTCATCAGCGTCCTCGGCGCTGAGCTTGGAGTAAATGACGCGAGCTTTTCCCTTGAGGAAGTAGACGATACAAGAGGCTTTGGTTGCATCAACGAGCTTGCAATCTTTTGCGTAGTGCTCGTATTGATGAAACCAGCTCTCAATGTCGTCCTTGTCCTCAAGGTAAGGTATCTTATGATCAAAGTTATCCTTGCTTTGGCTCGACTCCCTGGCATTGTTGTTCCGGTTATTCTGATTTGCACTTTGGATTCTCAGCTGTTCTAACTGAAAACTCCGTTCGCGTTCGCGTTCTTCGCGTTCTTCGCGTACGTGTTCTTCCCGTTCTATGCGATCACGTTCTTCGCGTTCTATGCGATCACGTTCTTCAACCACATAGGCACGGAGATCGGCTCCGCTCAAGCCCAGTAGTGTACCCTCTTCTATCAAATTCTTGGTCAGTTGTAACCGAGGATTAGAATTTGTCGCCTCATCACCAACAATGTGATGGGCTGACGTATGAGCCGTGTGCTCAACCGTGTTTCCGACAACGACATTTTCATTCGTGTCATTGTTCGCCTCATTTGAGGAATTCGCATTCGACATTATCGTTGTTCGTTTCTTATCCCTACGACGAGAAACACGATAATGACTACTTTCCGACGTATGTGATTCGACGCTAGCACTACGAGTGTTATTCGCGGGCGGATCAGAATACATCACATCTTTACATCCTAGTTAGAACGAATCATGTTCAATCGATACAAAATTCGAAAATTTATGAGGATAAAAACTGAATTCTAAGTGTCTAGTTGAGTCTACCAAAGAACATACAAGTAATCTTTATCTCAACTATATGTCAAACTATGGATGATTTCGTTTCGCTGCTAATTTCAATACTTTCCTTTCCAGGACAAGTTAGCAGAAATTCTGAGTCGTCTAATGCTAATTACCAAGCAGCTACACTGTAGACATATGACTCCTCTGTACAGCAATACCGCGATACAGAGTCACAAGTGACTGATCCTCTGATCAAACTAATGAGTCCATACCAGACTGTTATAGTACGTCACTTCCTTCATCAACAACTAATGAAACACTGATCAACAGACCTTCTTCAGTTTACAATTAGTTGCGGTCGAAAAATTCAGACCTTCCGGGAAATCAATCGGGAACGAACCAGGTATCCCTTACCAAATATGGTTCCAAACTCCCTCCAACCACCCGCGATAATTTCGAACTATATCGGGGTGTGATCAATAGCACGTGTTAGCTATGCTATTCACCACTTGTAATTTAGAACACCACAATAACTGGGGAACTAATTACCAAAAGTGGTTCTACATCTGCCTTTTTTAAAGTGTCGTGGATGAACTCAAACACTGCTAATACATACTACTAACGATGATTAATAGTAAATTTAATTTTCGTGTTATAGCATACACGTTGAGCTACGTCTAGGTCAAAAGAAAGTAAATGGACATGCACTTATACGATGATGGTGGTGAAACACAACACATGCAAACACAGAGAAAAATATAAACAACACACAGCCTCCAGCAATTTAGAAAATTTTGAACGTCGGTCTAACAGAAAATTGCGAATTGATCCCGGAACGATAGCCCCCAATGTTATGCGGATTTTTCTTTCCTAAGACTAAAATCCCATATTTTTACTACAATTACAATTCAGCTATCGGTTGATATTGTCCAAGGAAATTTAGAACAGAAATCAACAGCATGAATTATAATTTCTTTAATGGCTTCCCGGTCTTACACAAGGTTGACTCAGGTTATGCATTAATATCTTAGCTTCACAACACTATATGGTTATTGTTCATTGATTTTGAAATCAATATCATTCTCCGGAAACGTGGCTCATTGTCATGCAATCCCAAATGACGACGATGAAAGTTCTTTAGTTACTTGGAGGTGATGAAACAAATATAAACATGATTGTACTTCCTTATAATGACGACGAAGGATCCATTTACAGCGGACGATCACAGTCTGCAGAGACGACTCTCGACTATCGGTGATGAACCATGTCCACGCTGCCAAGCCGGGTGACACTGGAATACGCCGCGTCACCGCATGACGTCAAATGCATCAGCTGTTCGCAGTGAGTATCTCCAGAAAATCGCCTCTAACTTCTTCCAAATAACATATCATAACATTGCTGTTGTCTTCACTTTAGCATAAGGTGCTATAGTATCCTGGAATCGATTCATTTTGTTCCTCCGACATATGCGTGGCCCTCGAAGTAAGATTATGTACACTTTTCAAGCATATTCAGTGTAAATTTAGGCATTCCTCAGTTCGTATGGAAAAATAACCTCACGGACAAAGCTGCAGATACCTGGAGAGTAATTAAAGGCCATTTCGTGATACGCACGTCACTTTTTGTTATTCAAGTTGGTATACTTTGATCACAGTTCGTGAATTCATTTGGTCACCGAAAGATTTCACGGGTGTACGCCGCGTCACTCGCCGGGTGTCTGCCCGATCACTTTTAGCTTTGCCATGGGTGTGCGCCGCGTCAACAACTTTCGTTTCTACTTGGCCATAGTTTATCGTTTAATGGTGATATTGCGTACTTTTTGATACAAGCTGAACTCAGGAAGTACATGAACTGATCCGTGTATGTGTCTTTTCCATTTCATTACAGATGGAATTGTCCGCTGTCACCCTTGATAGCTTCTTGGATGTAAGTACTGAAGAAACTGTTCAAACGCAACCACTTCAAGATCTAAGTGAGGCTATAGGCCTCCCAGCCATGACGTCAACGCCGGCAAAGAAAACCCGAGTTCGGGAACTTTGCCAAGATTGTGGAAAAATCTTTTCACGAATGTCCAGTCTTAAAGAACACAGACGCATGAAACATGATTTTGCGCAAGGGCCAAGGTACTCCTGCCAACATTGTGCCAAAACGTTTATGAATAGATCTGACTTTCACAGTCACATCAGTGCTCACAGCGGTGTCAAGCCTCATCTTTACGAAAAATGCAACAAGTCATTCCAAAACAGACGGAATCTCACCAGACATGTGTGTCTTAATGCCCCGAGAGCAGCTCATAACTGTAGCACCTGCGACAAAACATTTCATTCTACACACCTGCTTCATCAGCACATGCATTCACATGACAAGGAACCCCAGTTCGAGTGCTCCACGTGTCACAGAAAGTTCAAGTTTCTCCAGGGACAGAAGCGCCATGAGAAGGGGAGATGTCCCATGACAAAAAAACCAGTGAATGTATGCAAAGAAGACTAACTGCAAAGATTTCAGTTAGATTGCGATTGCTGTGATTTCTTTTGTTTATTTTATTTCTTTGTCAACAAGGAAGACAATCTGTATTAATCTGAGAACATTATTCCTTTGTTGGTGGGGAGGGGGACTTCAGTTCTAAAAGAGTAAATGCTGAAATAGCTAAAAGAAATCCTGCTTGTTTTCAATACGATCGTTTTACATTCGCTAGTTGTTTTAATTTTGATCGTTTCTTTTTTCTTTGAACACAACTGCAAATAGTTTCACTTTCTTTGAATTTATTACTGCTTCTTTCACTGTATCGGGAATAGACAAGACGCATGACACATCAGTAGTTTGGTGTGGTTGTCATAAGGCAGGAGAGGTTTTGTTTTGTCTTTATGTGTTTTATTATTTGCATCCCAAGAGCAACTTTCGTGTGTGCTTGGAGGGGGGGGGGGAGGTTTGTTCTTACTTTCCCTTGTTCTTATGCTTTGTTCGAAATGTTACATACACAAATCATATCCAACAAAGGTTGAAAAACCAAACAGTGATATCTTCTGATGATTTTATTTCTTTGCGGTACTGCAGTTGGTTGTTTGGATGTGTTGCAACGCAATGATTAATTACAGACTTAAAATCCTCAAACTCCTGGAAACAGTGAGCACAGCGAAAATCCATGACCAGATATGCTGAAACAAGAAAGAAAAAGATGTTATCTTTTGGGGATTTATAGAATGAACAAAGAGAGAGAGAGAGAGAGAGAGAGAGAGAGAGAGAGGGTGAGAGAAAGAGAGGGAGAGAGAGAGAGAGAGAGAGAGAGAGTTTTGAGTTGAGTCTGTCCACAATTACTGGAAAACACAATCTCTTGATCTTGCATAAAAGTGACAAAAAACATCCAGCTAAGTCATATTTCTGTGGAGAGCTGTTTTTCGCATCAAACTGCCACACACAGACCGACAGACACAGAGAGACCCAACAATATATATTATTTTGAAGTACTTGACGCGGCGCTCACCCGATCGGTGACGCGGCACACACCCATGGAAAAATAAAAAAAGGATCCGTCGCACACCCGACAAAAACTTGGGTGACTTTAGAAATTCATGCAGTGTAATCAAACTACAGCACTATACGTCTCAACAAGTGACTGAACTATCAATAAATGACCATCGAACGTTCTCCGATTGTCTGCAGCTTAGTTCGTGAGCTTGATTTTCCATGAGAATCGTGGAAAACCTAGATTTAAACAGAATACGCTTGAGAACTGTGAATAATCTTATATCTACGTCTACACATGCGTCCGAGGAACAAAATGAATCGATTCCAGGATACTATAACACCTTATGCTAAAGTGAAGACAACAGCAATGTTATGATATGTTATTTGGAAGAAGTTAGAGGCGATTTTCTGGAGATACTCACTGCGAACAGCTGATGTGTTTGACGTCATGCGGTGACGCGGCGTATTCCAGTGTCACCCGGCTTGGCAGCGTGATGTTTACAGGAACCATGATGACGATGAACTTGATGACGACGATGACGTAAATGACGCTTCTAAAACGCAGCTATGTCGGTGATGTCTTGCTTGTTCGTCTTCCCGTGTACGAACCTGCGATCAAACGTAGAAGCTGTTAAATATCAGACATTCCCTAAATGACAATTTTATCAATATTCATTCTACTAATTCTACGACAAAACTAAGTGAAGAAAGAACACATCTACACGCATTCTCTGCGACAAATGAATATGATATCATCTGGTTCGTTCTCGGTCGAAATCCACGACTAACTAACAAACTATAGTTACCCTCCAAGACGGCAAAACGGGTTCTCCCTCTGGGATAACGGCTTCCTTCTCTGCAGCGTTAGTAACGTCTAGTTAATTGCGAGAATCTGGAGCTCTCCGACTTGCCTGGTCTGTTGATCTCAACGGCCTGTTCTTCTACTTCCGGCGTTTCTGTTTCTAAGTAGTTGCTTAGCGATGCACAAACAACTCGGTTACATAAACAATTCGTCGCTAAGAACTACAAGTTGAATTAATTTAATCAGACACGACATTTTCTTTTCCTTCGAAGTCTGCAATAAAAGAAAGAATTGTGGCTGAAAGAAATGACGTACATCTTTCTGACGTAGATAGTCTCGGTAATCTCGGACCCGCGTGACGTGATTATCTAGTAGTCTCGGCACTCGCGTGTTCTAATGAGCTAAAAGAATCAATCCTTTACATACGGCTTGAAATACATGCGGGTTGTCGCTTTTTGGGCAAAAAAGCTGATCAAACTGAAGAAATGATAAGCAATGGTATCATGTTATGGTTTTTCTGTATCATAAGTTTGTTCTATAGTTTCTTGCTGTTATGCTGATGCATTTTCCCGAACCTGCGTTGAGGCACGAGAAGTAAAACCCATGTCAGGCGAGTTTTGTTCCGCGCTGGACACCCAGAACAAAAGCAAGCCCAGTGCAAAAATGCAGGAGGCCCAGCGCGGAACAAACCGTACACCACTTGCTTGTTTTGATTGCTTCTTATGACATAGTGAGGATGCAATTGATACAGATGATTATAGCTTTACCCAAAATAGTAAAAATAGAGGAATATTTGTTGTTCAAATCCATGTTTGAGAGAAATGTACGTTGAACCTTCATTTTTCACTAAAAAAAACGCATGCATGCCTTCCATTCGGCTATTGTCAATTAACCAGGTAAGCAAAAGACGTTTTTAGCTGTCTACAAAGAAAACAATTATTCTTCTTTCTACTGACATTCATCAATTTTAGCTTAAATCAGTGTGAAAGTCATAGTTTGTGTTTTTATGAAGACACTTTCGTTTGCGTGACACTGAGCCTGGCTGAAAACGGAGTAACAACGAGCCCGGCTGAAATAAGGCGGAACACAGTCCCCGGTGTGATAATGGGGATGTTTACCAGCTTCAAAGACATGATTTTTTTATTATTCGTTATCATTTCATATGCATGTCATGGTTACGCTGAAAATGCACTCAATGATAAATGAATTATATGGGACAGTAGGCACCTCATTCGCATGTTCTGCAGAGAGGAGCTGTGCTCAGCTCAGTCTTATGGTTTAGGCTAGCGAAGCATTAGGATATACATGTAGCCTCTGTTGTGGTTGGTTTTTAGTTTCAGGCTGATAGATTATTTTTATATTGATTTACGCGACTTGTTTCAGGTTGTATGCGACAAAGACCTCCTCTTTCTGGATGTGTTTACGGGTTACACTGGGTCCGTGCATGACAGCCGAGTTTTCCCCAACTCAGATCTCCATGGAGTGTTGGAGTCTGACGCAAGTAAGCTGCCTCCAGAGTACCATATGATCTGGGACTCGGCCTACCCTCAGTCTCCGCAAGTACCTGCTGGTTCCATTCCGCGACAACGGCCATCTGACCCCTGTGGAAACTGCCTACAACAGAGCACAGGCAAGGACAAGAATTGACGTGGAGCGGGCTATTGGTTTGTTGAAAGGAAAATTCCGCAGACTGAAGGATCTCAAGATGACGAACATCCGTGAAGTTCCAATGTTAATTTTTTCAGCATGTGTCCTACATAACTTTATCATAGAAAATGGCGTGGACGAGGACGACATTGACTTGTCGGAGAGTGAAGATGAAGACGAGAACGGAGGTCAATGTGGTGGTGATCACTGCATGTCTGCAACATAAAAAAGACTGGAAATTGCCAATGTTCTTTCTTGAGAACTGTTCTATGTGTTTCAAGGACGTGTCGTATACCGTATATCAATTGATTGTAGATAACAAGTACTGCCAGTGTGTATTTAGTTGCATGTTCTTATGTGTTTCGTAATTTTCCATTTAAATGTTAATGTGTAGAATTAACTGGGTAAAGGTTGGGTTCCTGGTGAGATCTTTCTGGCTCACAAGAAACATACTGCCAAATGTTCAAATATGAAACTAAGTTATTATTTCTTTTTTCAGTTCAATGACATTTTTGTTATAAGATGACCAGACGTACCAAATAACCAAAAATGCTAATTAATAAATATGAGTTTACAAAAAGGGGGAGACAACCTAAGCGAGAAATGCGAGGCACACTAACAGCTGAGCACAAAACCAAAACTTGAAGATGATATTTGTAAAATAACTGTGACCCTAAAACGATAGTACAATAATAAGCAACAAAGTTTAGAACATAATACCTGAAAAAAACCACAACACAACGTAGTAAATAAAACTACAGTGATTGATAGTTAGTATAGCAAAACAATAAAATTATGGTTATCTTACACACAAACTTAAGTAATTGACGATGTTGAGAGGAAATTGATAGAAATTCCTCTGAATTAAACGCCATTAATTCCAAATGTTCTAGTTTAAAATTGGTTATAAAGCACTGATTGGTTAATTTAGATCAATGTCAATGATGACCAGCAAAGTCACTATCTTCCTAGTTCAATATGATAAGCATCACTGTCTGAAGCATACTGAATTTTGACCAGGATTGTGCCACTCATAAAATACACAAGCATATGTTTGCCACTCAATGGTTATACAGTGAGACTTGTCTCCACATATTGTTGTTAATCAATGAGCTATGTGTAGCTCCAACATAAACAACCAGAAGATTTACCTTCATTGTAAATGTTGTTCGTCCTTTGTTTTGGAAGATGACCGCAGGCTCATGGTATGCTTGGATCTCTAGTCTGTCCAGTAGATAACTGATAAGCTTGTCCGGGCCAGGATTCCCGTTCCGCATGCGAGTGTTCAGCTGTTGGGGTTGTGGCTGCCCTGGTTTTCTGAATTGTGCGCTTTTGCTCTGCAATGTAGATTATTCTGTTTTCCGCGGTCTGGGCACCAGTATAGCTTATGTTACGCCATTATTGGAACTGAATATCAAGGTTTTTCAGAGAGATTTTTAGTGTGTCCTTACAGATATATCTTTGCTTCGTCAAAAGAAACAACCTGCAGCGTACGGCAGCTGAAAATTAAAGGTACATATAGTTAAAACAATCATTCAACTGTATTTATTTGACCTTACACAGACTGTGGGAAGAGGCCAACCGTCTTGAACAAAAAAATTGTCCGCAGGAAGCGACTCCAAGAACACAGACGACTCGAAGCTGAGTGACATACCTTGTAGTCTTTCTATGAAAGTAGTGGTCCAGTGAACGATACCTTCTGCCTGTGGTTTGACTTAGAGTTAGACTCTTTGAGGATGTTGATAATGACGCATGACACTGACAGACTACAGAGATTGAGTGACACATTGCGGCAAACGAGTACACACCTTCCGATACCTTCTGCCTGTGGTTTGACTTAGAGTTAGACTCTTTGAGGATGTTGATAATGACGCATGACACTGACAGACTACAGAGAGTGAGTGACACATTGCGGCAAACGAGTACACACCTTCCGATACCTTCTGCCTGTGGTTTGACTTAGAGTTAGACTCTTTGAGGATGTTGATAATGACGCATGACACTGACAGACTACAGAGAGTGAGTGACACATTGCGGCAAACGAGTACACACAGCAAACTCTAATTAAAAGAATGAAACATGAAAACTTACCTCTGGTTAGACTGGTTAGTATGCAAAGGTTCGCTCTTCCCTACTCTCTCGCAGTAGCTAACTTTGTTGGAGAGTCATTCCAATGAACTGATAACGTTCGCAGTCGGCCACTTTGCAGATGTAACGAAAAACCGAAACGCTGTAAAAAGCAAACCCCGCTTGACGTCCAAAATATTTTGGCATTAAACACTGTTTATGCCTCACAAGTATTGCTCCTCTATTTAATGGAGTTTATTTTATAAGAATGTTTTTAAACCTAATCTCATTGTGTTCGTTTTGAATCAAAAGTCTCGCCCCAAATTCCGACAATAAATCAATATGTCCACCGGATATCGATATGGTTGCTACAAGGTTGCTTCGGTTACAATACGATGAATAATGTCGAGGAATTTGTGGCAAGTGGATTCAAACTTACCAAGATACTATTTTTAACTTCCCATTCTGGAATAGTTGTTGGCATTTGTAATCATTGTCTCGTGTATGAAATCTCGTCTATTTACAGTGGAACCCCTTTTAGACCCCCCTCCCCCTCCAGCCCCCTTCCTATTACAGACACCCCCCCTCCCCCCTTTCCTAATCCCATTTCAGCCCTTGCTTTGTTCAGATTTCCTTGTCGACAATGTCTGAACATGTATATGCCCTGAGAAATTCTATGATCTTATTTTCCAAAATAAAGTCTAAAGAGGGTGTTCCACTGTAGCAGACACAGGCAATGTGTTGTCATATGAAAGGCAATTGTGGTTTTCAAAACAAAAGTACAGGTTACTCACATTTTTGGTGTCGGGTAAACACAAAACCATCACATCATACTCATAGTGGCAGAGTGGTGATACATGTATATATGTATGATATTTGAAGGAAAATGGATGACAAAATAAACAACAACCTCTCTCACCACAACATCAAATTTATTTTCTTTGGCAGTTCTAAGAAAGTATTTTTGTGAATTAAGGTCCCAAGCACATAAATGCAGAACCTCAGGTTGGCCTCTTTTTAAACACTCATCCCAATCCACCACAATGAACAAAAAAATAACAACAACATACAGCAACAACAAAGAGAATGTCGCATGCTGCTTTTATCATATAAAATGTTATCTTGGTTTACTAAACCTAACTGTTGTTACAAAGCTTAAAGGTACTGCCCAGCAAACAATTTTACGTTGTATTCACGTTATATTCACGTTGGGTTACGTTGGGTTTACGTTGCGTTTCAACGTTTTTTTACGTAGATTTGTATGGACGAAATCACGTGGGAATAACGTTGGAAAACAACGTTGCATTTTACGTGACACCAACGTGAATGCAACGTGAATTATTGGTGGAAGTGGATTGTTCGTAAAAACATTACGTGAATTTTACGTTGTCACAACGTGAATTTTTGGTTGTGGTTGTGGTTTGGTTGAAATTGCGTTGCATTTTTACGTAATGTCCACGTGAATGGAACGTAAATTTTAGGTCAAAATTTAGATCAAAAATTACGTGAATTCTACGTTGACACAACGTAAAAGTTGTGTTTTGGTGCATTTTTCCTGATAAAATTGACGTGAATTACACGTCGACACAACGTGAATTTTTGGTTGTGGTTGTGGTTTGGTTTGATTTCGACGTGAATGCAACGTTGAGAGTGAATGTAGGTTTTGGTAAATGTATACACGCACACACACCAACTTTCACACTCAGTCACAGATCATAAGAACTATTACATGTAACACCATAAACTCAAGATACGATCAACAATTTTATTTCATAACAAAAACATGCATATTATGTTGCGGAGAAACTAAAAATGCACGCAGCTTTGCAGGGCAACATCCCGCAGTGGGGCACTGCGGTTATGAAATTAAAGGCCCCTCCTGTTTTTGGAACCGCAGGAGCTTTCTAGTTTGCTGTTAGGTAGATTTTTGGTTCCTCTTTCCTGTCATGCTCTCTTTTTCTTCATGAATTCTTTTCTTTTTTCTGCCTTCTTGCTCATTCACCTGTATTTTTTCCAAAAATCTCTTCTCTTGCCGCTTGTCTCGCGATTCATGTATAGTTTAATCTGTTAGTGTTCTGATGTAAGTCCAGCAGTAGATAGGTTAAGCCTATTTTAACATACTGGAAACTGGTAATCTTCCAGTAGGTATTAATTTAGTTTTACTAAAGCCTGCTGGGACACAAGTAATGGGTTAGTGCATTTGTAAACAGGAATCGCTTGACAAGTGGCCCCCTTCATCCCCCCCTTCCTCGTCCTGATATGGCTCTGCGTAGTCGGCTGGACGTTAAGCAACAAATAAACAAACAAACAATTGCAGGGCAACAGCACAGCATATTCAATCGATTTCATTTTTTGTCCTGGTGGTCCTCTTCTCCCAGGCAGTCCTCTATGCGCCTCTTTGATGCTGGTCGCTAAACAAAGCAAAGACAGCACATTGATATTAGTGACACCAGAGCCTCCATAATGTCTGGAGTAGAAATACACATCTTTTCAACTTAGGTCACTTTTTAGTAACTTTCCACTGCCTACTATGTCTCTGGCCTACTGCCAACTGAGTGTTGACACTACATGTATTTCTTTTTAATATATGAAATGAAGCATTATGTCCCTTCTTCGAGCCTTGTTGTGTCAGATTTAGGCCGCAAGCCAAGACAACAAAAGACTGTGTGCCAGTGTGTATTCCTTCCATAAGAAATGAAGTATTTCAAACGAAAATTGATCGTTTCAGAACAGTTTGGGGGTATTTTATTTGTATTTGCATCATTAAGACATTTGACCTGGAAGGGAAACTGTCTTTAATCTGTGTACAAGAATTAAATGATTGTAATTGTCCAAACACAAATAACATCCGTTACTGCTATATATAGTACACACACTCACACACAAACTCACACTAGCGCGTCACCTTATTCCCACTACTATGAGTTATACACAACTACAATAAGCGATAAACGTTTCATATGCTGATCAGGATGCAATGAACTTTGACACGCTCCAATTAAAGCCCATTATAGGGGCCGGTGTCCGTCTCTCTCCTTGAGGATAAAAGGGCTCACAGTCTTTTCAACATTGTTATCAAAATCAAAGTCTTTCGGTAACCTGGAAAGCTCCTCGGAGCTAGTACTGTCTCAATTATCCACCGATCGCCGTAGGTCGAAGTTGAAGACTATCAAGTGTATGCATGTTGTAGAGGTGGAAGGTGCACAGAAAATGGAAGCAATCATTACAATCAAACTTTGTTTCCTGATTCCAAAAACATATAGATATGATATGTTTGGATTAAAAACACGCTCAGAAAGTTAAAACGAAGAGAGGTACAGAAAAGCGTGCTATGCAGCACAGCGAAACCACTACAGCGCTGAACATGCTCGTCACGTTCCACTCCATTTTGCACAAGCGGCGGACTACGGTCATTGTGAAAAATGCATTGCGTTCAGTTTCATTCTGTGAGTTCGACTGAGCTTGACTAAATGTTGTATTTTCGCCTTACGCGACTTGTTTTCTAACCTTCATCTGTCCGACACGTGCGATCTCACTTTTTCAGTGAGTTATTTTTTCCCTCTAACATCTGGTTGCCAGACTTCCGTCAACCTCTTGTCAAATGTCACACTGTGATTCTCACGTATCTGATCGCTTCTTTAAGAGCACTTGACAGTGTCCAGTCAATCACTTCTTTCAGACGGGTCATAAAATTGCAAAGGCTCCTGATTGCCCCGCTCCTGTACGCTTCGTTGGGAAAAGTCGAAGAGGATAGCGGAAAACTTTGGGGGGAGGGTCTATGGGGGGGGGGGGGGGGGGGAAGGGGGATCTTAGATGGAGAGGAGACAGAATGCATGGAACGGAACTTTTATGAATCGTTTTGTAGTTTTTGTGTCTGGGGCATGTAAACAAAACAAAAATGAGCAAAATTCTGAGAGAAAAACGGGAGCTTTATCAAAGCAAATTTGTTTTACAGTTGTTGTGATTATTTAACGACAAGAGGAGACACAATACAATTTTTTATACTTTTGATTTCTAAGAGCTGAAATCAATTACGCAGATATATTATAAGTCTACAAAGCCATGACGGTGCCAAAATAGCATGATAGCATTTTTGAATATTTCACTAATCAGAGCAGCAGAATTCTAACTTCATTATATAAAATCAATCTAATCAATGAATTTAGTAAGCACTGATCATTAAAAAATCTCACAACTTAAGAACATCATACCTCTGCATAAATTACGCTTATGCAGTATGTTTCTTCCGATTAATGCAAACACTTTTTTTTTCGCAGAGCAGGGACCCGGCATTGATACCGTCACCTGAAAATCAGTGGCTGTGTTGTAAGACCTACATTTTGTAATTGACAATGACTTGAAAAGGCACGTGTCCTAAGCATATAGGAAAGGTAATACATGTACACTCAACGGTGTCTTTTGCACACTGCTATCTGACAAATTATTTAGAGCGGTCATCAGAAGCAGGCGACGATAGTCGATCGAGTGATTTATTACCCACGGGGGGTTGAGGCTGCAGACAATTAACTGTGAACTGAAAAGGGGTAGGGGTAAAAGGGTGGGGTGACAGGCATAAAATAATGAAAACTTGTTATGGTCCGACTTTGGGTTTGGTGTGTGTTGGCTACGCTGATGTCTCAAGTAGACTCACGTTCATAAGGGGGTGGGTAAATCAACATGGTCGGCAATTTTATGATCCAGGTCGACAAAAGACAGTCAAGTGTGTAATTAGCCAATCAGTCAGATGACATCAAGGTGTAAAGTTCTGAATTCTTCTCATACCACCGTTCCGACCTCATCTCTCGGACAAAAGTTGGACAACCAAGTTTTGGAAGAAATTTTCTTTGAGTGACATCACAGGTTTCTGGAAAGCAAGGATTTGGGACAAAAGAAAGAATAACTGACACTATGACACACACACACACGCACACACACACACACACACACACACACAAACACACACACACAGGCACGAACTCAAACAAACACACTGGCACACCACACACACACTGACACCACACACACACACACACACCGACACCACACACACTCACACTCACACACTCACGCACGAACACATTCATACAAACTTGCGCGCGCGCGCACTGATTTCTAAACAACAACAACAATAAGCAGTGAACGATGCATGCTAATCATGAGGCAAGAAATGAATGTGGCAAGTTTGATTCAACTTTGACCCGCTCTAAATCCCACGTTGTACACAGGAGCGGTGTCCGTCTGTCTCCCTGAGGATGAAAGGGCTCACAGTTTCCAAAACTTGTGATCAAAATCAAAGTCTTTCAGTAACCTGGAAAGCTACTTAGAGTGCTGTCTCAATTATCCCCCTATCGCCGTAGGTCGAAGTTGAGGACTATCAAGTGTATAGGGAGGGGTAGGGGGAGGGTGGAAGGGAATTGTTACGACACGACTTTGTCGTGTAAAAGGAAATGATGGGTGGCACGCGGATATCCGTGGGATGTTCAGACATGGAAATTGCTCGAAATAACGATTATCTATTAAACTCATAGCTCATGGATTTCCATTAAGTACTTTTACCCCGCGTTGTACTTGAAGTCCGACACCTAGTGTGAAAACGATCGTTCAATAGTCCAACATATTTCTGCCCCTTTTCCCGTTTAACCCCCAAATAACAACAACTACAACAAAGACAGCAAGAGCGACGACGACGACAACAAAATGTTGGAACCAAATTGAAATCATTGCAAACAAGACACCAGCAAATGTCGGACACCTACATGGTGGTTTTCAAGTTCCTCATTTTGTTACATCCCCCATACAAAACACTTTACCTATTGATCTTGTTATTTGGTTAGTTAATTTGAAATTAATGTTAAAGTTCCTAATTTGTTATCTAAATTTCGCCATAACGCATTTATGAACTTATTTATGTATCATTTCCCGTCGCGATATAACCTTGAATGGTACCGTTGAAAACGACGTTAAACACCAAATAAAGAAAGAAAGATGTATCATTTCCCTATTCGTCTATTTGTTTATTTTTTTTATTTCAGTTATTTCGGCATGTAGGTATTTCGGTTGTAAGCAATTCAGTTATAATAAAACAAATTCACCCATTATTAGAAAGGGGAAAACAAATTGGAATGTCGGGTGCACATTCCAAGTTGATCCCTTTTTTAACTAAAAATAGCGCGCGTTATTACTAATTACAATGCTCTTGTACACGCTTATAAAATATAAAGCCCACATGTTAAAATACCTTGACAACTACAAAGTGGGAAATTACAACGACGGTCAACAGTCAGAGTTATATATTGCTTGCAAGCCTGTCCGCCCTGTATCCAAGATATCCCCCATGCACTGGCATGGTCCTGAGAGGACACACTTATTACTCAACAGTAAATTACAGTAAGCCTTTAGTCGGACTCTGTCATTTGTATGTTTGTGAATGTCACAGAAAAAAACCACAACTCCCAAGATCACAGAAGCATGATTAACCATTCAGTCAATTCAAGGGAATGCACGCTGAAAACGTCCGCTTTCATTTCACCTCAAGGTGTTTTGTTAATTTTCTATTGCTGGTACTCGCACGTGTTCAAAGTGTGTGGGAAAAAGATCAAGTCGCGTAAGGCGAAATTACTACATTTAGTCAAGCTGTGGAACTCACAAAATGAAACTGAACGCACTGCATTTTTTCCCAATGACCGTAGTCCGCCGCTCGTACAAAGGGCGGTAAAATTAACGACACTGTTTAGCGCGGAAGTGGTTGCGCTCTGTTGCATATAGCACGCTTTTCTGTACCTCTCTTCGTTTTAACTTTCTGAGCGTATTTTTAATCCAAACATATCATATCTACATGTATATGTTTTTGGAATCAGGAATCGACAGGGAATAAGGTTTTTAGATCGATTTCGGAAAATTAATCTTAATCATAATTTTTATATTTTTAATGTTTAGAGCTTGTTTGTAATCCAAATATAACATATGTATACGTTTTTGGAATCAGAAAATGACGAAAAATAAGATGAAATTGTTTTTGGATCGTTTGATAAAAAAATAATTTTAATTACAAGTTTCCGATTTTTAATGACCAAAGTCATTAATTAGTTGTTAAACCATCAAGCTGAAATGCAATACCAAAGTCCGGTCTTTGTCGAAGATTGCTTTGCCAAAATTTCAATCAATTTGATTGAAAAATGAGGGTGTGACAGTGCCGCCTCAACTTGTACAAAAAGCCGGATATAACGTCATCAAAGGTATTAATCGAAAAAAATGAAAAATATGTCCGGGGAGATCATTCCCAGGAACTCTCATGTAAAATTTCATAAAGATCGGTCCAGTAGTTTAGTCTGAATCGCTCTACACACACACGCACAGACACACACATACACACACAGACACACGCACACACACACACACACCACACACATACACCTACACCACGACCCTCCTCTCGATTCCCCCATCTATGGACATTCTGTGAGTTCGACAGCTTGACTAAATGTTGTATTTTCGCCTTTCGCGACTTGTTTTTTGCTGTATTTTTCTCTTTTTCTTTATTTTGTCTTATATACATGTCTGTAATGAACATTTTAAAATAAAGAGGGAAAACACTACCCACGATCCTCTCAACGCACACACACACAAACACAACTTTTTTAGAAAACATTGGCTGCATTTTTTTTTTTTACTATTGAGCGTACCCTAAGAAGAAATCCAACATGTGTTGTCCATATGATTTGCCCGTTCGGTTTTCTTTTGTTCTCATACGCGAGATGCCTCAAGAGGACCCAGTTTGGCAAAGTTTAGAGGAGGGGGGGGGGGGGGGGGGGGGACTGAGCATGTCCGTAATTTTATTATCCAAGTGGACAAGCGATCGACAAAAGCCCGACAAAAGACTGCCAAGTGCCGTAAATGAGTCAGGTAAGATCAAGGTGCGATTTTTGACTTGTACTTCATACCAGTTTTCCTCGCCTCTTCTCTCCTCAACAAAGGTCTAGCAACAAAGTTTGGGGGGTGTAATCTCATAAGGAGTGGCATAATATCACATGCGAATATGAGGGAACGAGACAGAAGAATGAATAAAACAGCCGCTATTACGCTATCTGTGTTGTGGCTGGAAGAAAAAAGAACAAGTCGCGTAAGGCGAAAATACAACATTTAGTCAAGTAGCTGTCGAACTCACAGAATGAAACTGAACGCAATGCAATTTTTCAGCAAGACCGTATACTCGTAGCATCGTCAGTCCACCGCTCATGGCAAAAACAGTGAAATTGACATGAAGAGCGGGGTAGTAGTAGTTGCGCTGAGAAGGATAGCACGCTTTTCTGTACCTCTCTTCCTTTTAACTTTCTGAGCGTGTTTTTAATCCAAACATATATCAATATGTTTTTGGAATCAGGAACCGACAAGGAATAAGATGAAAGTGTTTTTAAATTGATTTCGATAATTTAATTTTGATAATAATTTTTATATATTTAATTTTCAGAGCTTGTTTTTAATCCAAATATAACATATTTATATGTTTTTGGAATCAGCAAATGATGGAGAATAAGATGAACGTAAATTTGGATCGTTTTATAAATTTGTACTTTTTTTTTACAATTTTCAGATTTTTAATGACCAAAGTCATTAACTAATTTTTAAGCCACCAAGCTGAAATACAATACCGAAGTCTGGGATTTGTCGAACATTACTTGACCAAAATTTCAACCAATTTGGTTGAAAAATGAGAGCGTGACAGTGCCGCCTCAACTTTCACGAAAAGCCGGATATGACGTCATCAAAGACATTTATCAAAAAAAATGAAAAAAACGTTCGGGGATATCATACCCAGGAACTCTCATGTCAAATTTCATAAAGATCGGTCCAGTAGTTTTGTCTGAATCGCTCTACACACACACACAGACACACACACACACACACACACAGACAGACACACACACGCACATACACCACGACCCTCGTCTCGATTCCCCCCTCTACGTTAACTTAATACATTTAGTCAGAACGTGACTAAATTTAAAAAGAAAGAATACCGTCCAAGTAACACGAAGAAGAATGGGAAAAAATCTTAAATAAAGGGAGAGGTACAAAGGTTGCGATTCATCTCGGCTAGATATTATTCACAATTTTTGTAAACATAGTAAGCCTATACTCGCATCAGACACATATTTTACATGTATCAGCATTCTACATTTTGTCCGTGTCTGCCTTCTGGCCGGGTTTGCGATTTCTACATATTATATTCATGTGTTCTTCTGTGAGAGAGTGCGGGCTCAACTTTTACAAACGGGACAATATGACATCAAATAACGCTATCAAATAACGGAGAACAGCCACACAAGCAAATGCTCTCAAGAATATGTAAACCAATGTTCATCAAAATCCGTCAGGTAGCACACACACACACACACACACACACACACACACACACACACACACACACGCACACACACACACACAGTCCGAGTGTGTCATTACTTGAATGGGGTGTGCACGTTAAAGATCCCACGATTGACAAAAGGGTCTTTCCTGGCAAAATTGTATTGGCATAGATAAAAATGTCCACCAAAATACCCGTGTGACTTGGAATAATAGGCCGTGAAAAGTAGGATATGCGCCGAAATGGCTGCGATCTGCTGGCCGATGTGAATGCGTGATGTATTTTGTAAACAAATTCCATCTCACACGGCATAGATAAAAATCCCTGCGCCTTGAATATGTGCGCGATATAAATTGCACAAAGTAAAAATACAAAAATAAATAAATAAATCCCTGCGCTTAGAACTGTACCCACGGAATACGCGCGATATAAGCCTCATATTGATTGATTGATTGAATCAGTGAATGTGAAAAGACTATGGGTAGTCGTCTAAGACAGGTTAAAATCAGTCTAACGAATGACTACACAAACCTGCATGTGTCAGGTTTTAATTTTTGTTTGTTTGTTCTTTCTTTATTTTGTTTTGTTATTTCGTACGTTCGTTGATAAAATGCCGTCCCAACCTGCCGCCCACACACACACACACACACACACACACACACACACACACACATGTATACACACACATTATAATCCCCCCTCCCGAATTCCCTCCCCCGGCATTCTCCACCCGATCGCTCCTCTTTGTCTCACTCTCTCCTCCTTACAAATAACAATTTGATACGTTCATCTTTAATCCACCCCCCTCCCCGAATCACCTCCCCATTCTCCACCCGATAGCTCCTCTTTGTCTCGCTCTCTCCCCCGGTGTGACGTTTTCATCTTTCGCCGTGTTGATATTTCGCTTCTCGGCCTCGTTGATCTAGTATAAACTCTACACTGAACAAAAAAACACCCTTCGATAGTACTGATGAGCGACCTTGTGTACCTTACATTCATGGGACCAAATTTGTCCAACCAATTTGTTTTAATTAACTTAGAAATTTGATTCATCCTAAAATGTTTCCTTCTTACTCAAGGGACGTAATTAACCACTCAGTACACGTTTTCGAAGAATTCGATTTTGGGGTTGAAATCTATTAAATTTTACTACCAATTTTCTTCACATGCAAGAAACTGACATGCTTTTCGTCCTTAAATAATTTCACTTCTTAATTTTACCAGGAAACAACTTTTCAGTCTTGAGTATATGTCGAGGGGGAAATATGTACACAGACGAAAGATGAAATCGTGACACCGGCAGGGTATCTCGGCTGCCTACTTGAGTGAGTAACAGAACAGGTCGACAAAAGACAGTCAAGTATGTAATGAGCCAATGTGTCAAGTTCTGAATTCTTCTCATGCCACTGTCCGCTGGGCAGATTCACTTGAACTTGAAGCAGCTTATCTGGAAACATCGTCCTCCCTCAAGATCGTAAAATGCCCAATTAAGTACTTGAGATAACAATGGCCGCCCCCGCTTTCAGTCTCATGCACTGAGCTAGTCTGATTAAACAGCTTTCTAAAGGTTGCGAGATGTGAAACGTGTTTGTGTTCCACTGCTTGTGACCCATTGTTTCGCTATACTGACTCAAAAGTTGAGTCTAAAAGAATGTGTATCCCTTGAACTGAGTTAGGGCTGACATTGTGACTATTGGAAAGACCCGCCATCTTTGGCCGGTCCGTTTCCATTCCAATCATGGTCTCGACAATCAAGTAATCTGTGCATGTGTACATGGAGTACAATAAGTGATAACGTCTCATGTGGAACAACTGAAAACAACTTACCTTCGAGTTGATTACGATGAATATTTTAGTCCTGAAAGTGTTCATCAAAGTTGAAAACCAAATTTGGGATACACAAAGTCGACCGTGGCCATCACCGGAGAACACTGTCGGTTAGTAACGCGTCTTTTTTTGGGAGGGAAAGTTTCGCACTCGCAAATCCATTTAACTCAGCAAATTCCTTGAAACAATATGCATTTATGTTATACTCTTTTCGTCTTACACAATTAGTGAACCTCTATGTTTGACCGAACATTAATTGAATAGAATATTACGAAACTAAAAAAGCAGGTGAAAAAACCGAAATGATTGACAAAGTTTCGACGTTGTCTCTCTCTGTCTCTCTCTGACTCTCTCTGTCTCCCTCTCTCCCCTCTGTCTCCCTCTCTGTCTCTCTCTATCTCTCTCTCTCTCTCTGTCTCTGTCTGTCTCACTGTCTGTCTCACTGTCTGTCTGTCTGTCTGTCTGTCTCTCTCTCTCTCTCTCTCTCTCTCTCTCTCTCTCTCTCTCTCTCCCCCGACCCCCAGCCCCAATTTTTGGAAGGTTAGAAACTAGAGGACGTACATTTCTGTACAGTCACCATAAAATCTTCATTATGAATGCAAAAATGTTAACAAAATCGGCAAACCATAAAAGAACATGAAAAAAGGAAAGAGGTGCATTTAAAGGCTGTTGCATGGGTACTGGCTCTCAAAATCCGTTCAGCAGAATGAGTTCGCATGTAACTGAAACTATTCTTAAAAGTTACTTGGTGATTTTAAAAGCTTGATAACACAAGTCCCATGATTTTAGACATGCTACAATGCCTTTAATCGAAGAAAGTTTGCGTTCTTGGCTGAGTCAATGCAGCTGGCTCGAAAATTACCTCCCTTGGACGCGTGACGTCTATAGCGGAATCGGCCGGGTGGAACGGCGCTCTCTTATGCCGTGCAATGGGCGCAATCGGGTAGTCTAGTCATGTCCTCAAGAATACTTCAAAGGTAGGTCAAGAGAAACTAAGGACGGGGTGCGAGGGTGACTTCTCCCAGGTTATAACATTTCAAACAATAAATAACGGAGTTCATAACATGTATTCTGCTCCCTTCCTGCTTTTTCAGGTGTAATTCCCACTTGAACCCTGTTTTAGTTCAACTTATTGGCAGATATATTGTCACGCGCCGAGGGACACAAACACACTCACACACACACGCACGCACGCACACACACACACACACACACACACACACACACACACATACACACACAGCCACCCACAAACACACATACACAAACTGATGTGACACACACACACACATACACAAACTGATGTCACACACACACACACACACACACACACACACACACACACACGCACACACACACTAACACGTGTACACACACACGCACACACACACACTAACACGTACGTGTAATCACACACACACACACACACACACACACACACACACACACACACACACACACACACACACACACACACACACGCACGTATAGACAATCACAGAGATTAGGTTCATGTATTCTGCCCCCCTCTCGCCAATTTACAAAATACAACAAGAGGTTTGATGAGCACAGTAGATCAACTTTAAACGTACACAATTATATTTTTAGCATTACTTTTCAATTCTCGTTGATGCATTAATGATGCCAGAAAATGTAACCGGACGCATTTGGAACGCCAAATTAAGCAATCAAATACATTGCGCGGTACATCGGCGCTTAATTTCATAACGTCTGACTGAGTCATTTGTTATTCGGTGATAGTTTCGCACATATCTATCTCCTGTATTTGAAAATCTGTTCACCTTACGTAATTTTCAAAGGCTTTATATATATATATACATTTCTTTGATAAACTATACGAAACCGTGCAGGTGAAAAATTGGTAATGACTGACGTAGGATTTACGTTGTGGATTTCACGTTGAGGGCACGTTGGCGATCAATCAAACCCCAACGTTGTGTGTTTACGTTGAAACTACGTTGTAGGAACGTTTGTTGTATCAAACTAACTTTTGTTTTTAAATCACGTGAATTTCACGTGAAAATCACGTGAGTATACCAACGTTGTTCGAACACCAGAAAATCACAATAATACAACGTCGATTTTACGTTGCTTTTTAAGGTGGAATCCACGTGAAATTTACGTTATGTACCAACGTGTAAAAAACAAAAAACACAACTGTAACGCAACGTTGCTTTCACGTTGTGTTTTTTGGTTGGATCCACGTAAATTTCACGTAATCTTCGCAACATTTGTAAGACACCAAAATGCAACGTGAAATTCACGTAAAATTTACGTTATATTACAACGTCGAAAGAACACCAAAATCTCACAATGACACAACGTTGGTTTTACGTTGCGTTTTTTGGTTGGCTCAACGTAAATTTCACGTAAAGTTCGCAACGTTGCTAATGACACGAAAAATTCACATTTTCGCAACGTCGTATTCACGTTGTGTGTTTGCTGGGTGAACTTGTCAAATTCAGGTGCACGGAGCCCCTGGGGCTCTTAGTCATACCTCAGGCAGCTGTCCGTCAGAAGAACTACCAAGTTTCATTGACTTGCACCCAAAGAGTCAAGAACTGCGATTTTGTTTACGAATTTCGTACTCGGACCCGGCTTGACCTATTTTTGGATCTAAATTTAGATCAGGTAGATCACCACATCATGCACTAAAAGACACGTCACTAGCAAACTATGTCAGACATCATCATGAGTTTGTGTAAAACAAAATGGAGGCCGGAATCACTCAGTTGAATCGAACTCCGACCAAACACCATGTAATAATTAGGTTAATTTATGCGCTCGCGTGAACAAGAAACTGTCGAGCTTCACAGATGTCGTCGTTGGGTAGTTTTGGGTTTGTTTTACTACCATAGGAGGATTTTTGAACTGTAAATGCACTCAGCTGCAACAAAAATGCAAAACGAAGGCTGTGAGCTGCACTGTGCCTTTAGTAAAAAATCAAATATGTGTCAGGAAACAAAAAAATGACAAAAAATATTAGTTTGAATTCAAA
>NW_027126378.1:42500-47500 GCF_037325665.1 Littorina saxatilis | reverse complement strand
TTTTTGATAAAACGATCCTAAAATAATTTCATATTATTCTTCATCATTTTCTAATTTCAAAAACATATGAGTTGTTCTTCAGTACTGGTGACAGAAAGGGGGAAAAGTGGTCAAAATTCAAATCTCTAGTTTTGTGTTTGAAATATTGCTTTTCATAAAGCAGAAATACTGTAGTATCTGTTGTACATAAGAAAAAATCACTGGTTCACATGGTTCCTACATAATCTAACTTTTAAAGCTGGTTCTTGTGTGTCTGTGTGTATGTTTGTATGATGACGATAGGACCCGAAACGGCTGCACGGACTGAGACAGGAATTGCAGAGAATGTTCTTTGCCACTCGAGTCGTGTCATAAGGTACTTTTGGAATAGCAAATTTGAAAGGATTCTTCAAAAAACGGCGGAAAACATTATATACCCTGTGAGCTATCGAGGATCCTCCCCGTCTGGGCTGTCGAAACATGGTCTTGTTAAAAGACGTTTTCAAATGCGGTTAACGGAGATACACTCGAAGCACATTTAGCGAAGTTATGTTGCCAAATCATCAAAGATCAACATTTCACTACACGGATCGATGTGCACAGTCGAAATAGATGTGACTTTCACACGACCGAAGACTACTTACTAGCAGACTAGCAGACTGACGACAAGATCTAAATATTTAGATCAGTCAGAGCAATCCGTTGAAGAACAGTTACTCCGCTTATTCGTCTTCAGTTAAGCTTATTTCCCCTGCCATAAGTTTCCTTGCAGATCTGCAGTCGCGTAGTGAAATGAACTAGTGTCATCGGAAGATTCTTCTCAGTCAATGATCAAAGCACAGTAAGTTCTATGCTGACAAAAGTCACTTTCGGACAACACGACGATTGACTTAATTTATGAGCCCAAAGGTAACAATATCGACAAGAATGTACGCATTTGACATTAAATGAAACATTCATAGACAGTTTCCAACTCACCAGATCTGCCAAAGAGCCGTCATTCGTGAAAAAACGATGATTTTAATCAGACAGGTATCGGAAACAAGCCTTGGTCACCTGCGTTATTCCTTCCAAGGCGAGGTGACGGCGCCACATTTGTTTGTTTATGGCTGTTTATCGCGAAACAACACAGTTGAAATTTGTGTGTAAAATACCACAAATTTGTGGTGAATCAGTTCGTCATCTGCGTTTCGATTGTAATTAAGTCAGATTGGAGTTACTTTGAATCGAAGGCGAGGGTAACCTGCGTTATTTGTGGGACATCGTGAACAAATTTGATTGCAATATTTTATACAGAAAGTAAATTTCAATGATTCTGGCTCAGACTTGTAGATCTGTTATGCAGTGTGTTGGTAGTGTATCTGCTTTTCTGCTATGAAGCTCATTTGGAGTGATACGCTGATCGAAGTGGGGTACCCTATGTGGGACATCAGCCGTATGCAGATTACGCCTCAGAACACTCTCGCATTTCACAAAGACAACAATAATTTGCAACATTTCAAGAACTGCATCAGTTTTATTAGATACTATTTCAACAACAACAGCACAAACACGACTATTATCAACAACACAGAACGGGAGGTAAGTCTTCAAAGACGCACCAAGTGTGCGTTCCCGTTTTTGGACGCCATTTTTGCTGGCAATTTCACAGTAAATCTTAATATTTCCATATCTATTGAATGATTTTGGTATTTTCTTTGATTGTGCCGATTCTCCTATCTCTCTGGCATGTACTGGGTGCTTTGTGACCAGTTTCTCCCCTAGACTGTATTGAAAAATGCGTCCGTGTGAGCTGACCCCCACTTGTGACCAGTAGCAAAGAACAACTCATATACATATGTCATTTTGGGATTAAAAACCAGCTCTGAAAATTTGATACATGAAAATTATGATTGAAATTAAATTTCTGGAATCGTTCTTATTCCTTGTCGGTTCCTGATTCCAAAAACATATAAATATGATATATTTAAATTAAAAACAACCTCATCAAGTTAAATAGAACAGAGATACAGAAAAACGTGTAATATTCTCTATTTACTTCATAAATGACCTGTCCATAAAGACCACCTGCCTGTCGAGACCAAAGGCCACTCAATTTCGGTCCCAAGTCATGGTTTTAACCTGTCATGGGAGACCAACCGACATCTTTTTCTAACTCTACTAACAAACCCACTTCACAATACAAGGCAGAACATGAGGTCAAGTATGGTACATGACAATCGAATGGTCTAACCTGATCTCATTGGGGCTTGACAGTCCCTCCGCCCACCTCATCTTCCAAAAGAAAACATCCCCGCAAAACCTATCTACTTTATGACACGTCTAGACCACTAATTGCAATCGCTTGCCTGTGACGAGAGTCTAGCGGTTTCTCTTTGACCACTGGTCGATCTTATCATACCCCGCATGGCTGAACAAGAAAAAGCAAGACTTTACTTTAAGACAACCAGTGACAGAACTTTTTATGTGAAAGGAGAGAAGAACAGTGGCGGGAAAAAGAGCAAGGAAAAGAGTCACGGTCATGTGTGTGCATGTGTGTGTGTGTGTGTGTGTGTGTGTGTGTGTGCGTGCGTGTGTGTGTGTGTGTGTGTGTGCGTGTGTGCGTGTGTGTGTGTGTGCCTGTGTGTGTGTGTGGCTGTGTGAGTGACTGACAAAAAAAGGAGTAAATTTTAAGGGGCTTATTGTCCGTCGGGTCTTAATTGCCTTTAGGCCTATCCATACGATTCGAGTTTTTACGCCCTCACGGCTTTTGATGTATGCGTGTTTAGATGGTATCAGCCATCTGCACTTATGGTAGAATGACCAAGATCTTTAACGTGCCATTGTGGTGACACGGGGGTGGGAGATGGATACCGTCTCTGGGTCTGCACATAAAGTTGACTCGTGTCCGTCCCGGCCCGGATTCGAACCAGCGACCTTTCGATCACAAGTCCAGTGCTCTACCACCTGAGCTACCCGGGCCCCACGTGAAAGAGTGTTTATATGCAGTGGGAGGTTTGAGTGTGTGTGTGTGTGATTGGCGTGTGACATACGTTCAAGTGTTTCTGGTAAGTGTTTGTTGTCAAATGGCGAACACGACTATTAAGACCACCTGTCTAAAGAGACCAACATAGCGCAGTCCCTTGGGTGGTCTCTTTAGACAGGTTCGACTGTATTTAGTGTCGGACTGTGTTCCGCAGAGCTCATTGCGTAAGATCTCTTGTCAACAAGATGTTTTGACCTCCATATATCACTTATGAACGACATTCAAGGGAAAGAACTACAAGGATTCCAGTCACTATGGATGATTTTGTGTCAGAATGCAAGCATTATGATGTAACTAGTTATCCCATGACCTGCCTCTTTGTCTCAGTTAGCTGAGTAGATGATTATTCTGAATATTCCATCACAACCATATGGATATTCCATCACAACCGAGTTTCGATCTCAACTGTCATTGGTCATTGTCTTTGATTTCAGAGTACAATTGAATAATTTATAGAGGTCATCTGCATATTCAGAGTTTACAGATGGACTACTTTTTTCAACATACGACTGAAATATTTTGTGGTGTCAAAGTCAATATTACGTATAGGTACAGGCCTACATGTGTCAATATTGAGAAAATAAAGAATACTTCATACGATACGCACATTCTGCATGGATTTAAAGAGCGGAGTCGAGATATTTCGCTGGCTGAAGCGACTGCATGGTCAAAGGCATGTTCAACGAGTATCGCGAGTGGGATCAAGGGACGATACTCTCTAATTTTTACACAGACAGCCATCTACACAGAACCGTGAGAGAGAGAGAGAGAGAGAGAGAGAGAGAGAGAGAGAGAGAGAGAGAGAGAGAGAGAGAGAGAGAGAGAGAGAGAGAGAGAGAGAGAGAGAGAGAGAGAGAGAGAGAGAGAGAGAGAGAGAGAGAGCGCAATCAAAACACAACCCAGTCACCTGGTAGTTCGAAAACTCAATCTGAAACTGACATCGATTGTCGAAGGCATGCCTGCGGTGCATAACTCTGGAAAAGTTGTCGTAGCTGGGAACCCGTTGAGATCCATTCCAACGCCAAACAAATTATCAGAAGACTCACCATGAAGTCAAATCAAACGTTAGGTTTTCTCATGTGGTTATTTGCTTTAGCTTTAAGTGTATTGCTTCGATTGATAGCTGAATCTGCTTGCAACCGTGCTGTTCAAGAGTGTTCTAACTGTCGTCTGCTGGACGGGCTTGTGTGAATCCGAGTTGAGTCAACTGCGGGATTCAGCGACAAATGAGGGAGTGGCACCAACATGAAAAGAAGAAGACGAAAAGAAGTTGGAGATACAGTTAAGATATATGGGGAAGAGAAGAGGATGTGAGGTGTTAGATGTATCCAACCTTAGGTGTTCAAACTCAAGACCGGGACAAAGTAGAAAGCGATGTACCGCGACCGACTCTCAGTGCCGACATACAACTTCCAAGCTTTATTGCTTAACGTCTACAACAGGCGAAGTATTGAAGCTTTGGCTCACCTAAACCCGACGATTGAATATGTAAGTGATCCACGTGTGAAAACCTAAACAGAACAGCGCGATGACAGCCAACATTTCTATCCCCGACTGACAAACAGTTACAACACTGCATGCGAACTGACTTGGGTCAACGATCAAACCAGCACGGCCCGAACTGAATTTGTTGCGCTGCATTATCGTGCGCAATTCTGGTAAAAAAAATGTAAACCTGGTATGCCGAATTGAGTATAACGAAAGCCGATGTCAAATATACACAGGGATATTTGAAAATGACTTTCAAAATACTTTCAGATAGCAGACCTTTTTATAAGCAATATGAATGACTGAATGTCCACATACAAGTCGAATGACGCCGTCCATTATGCTGACAAATGGGAACTAGCTTTGCGCATGAATTCATTGACATGAATTTCGACTGCGGAGGCTTTTGGCAAGCTGAAAACAGGCACGGGCAGGTTTTAGTGGAAAAAGTAAGTGTTTTTAATGAAAACGTCGGAGTAATGGGATAAATAGCTTACACACCTCGTCC
>NW_027126378.1:32500-37500 GCF_037325665.1 Littorina saxatilis | reverse complement strand
TTATTACGTAAAACTAGAAAACTGTTTTTGCCTCTTGATGTCCAAATTGACCTCTTTGAAAAAACTGTGGTCCCTATTTTACTTTACGGTTCTGTAGTATGGTGCCCTTACATGTCTGATTTAGCTAACAAATTACAGATACGATTTTTTAAGATGATTTTGAAAGTTGGCAAATCAACACCAACAAACATGGTTTTGGGTGAATTAGGTCAGTTCCCTGTAAGTATTCAAGCGAAATGTCGTATGTTGAATTTTTGGTACAAACTTGCATTTTCTAATGGTTCTGACAAACTTTCTTGTGTGACATATCGTTTTTTGTTTAAAATGTATGAATCTGGTGTATACAAGTCAACATTTTTGCTTTCTGTCCATGGTGTTCTAAATGAGTTAGGCTTTAGTGATTTTTGGCACAATCAAACAATCAATAATGTAACGGATGGTGATTATTTTAATACTTTCAAAGCACTGATGAAAAATAGGCTACAAGACCAATTTGTCCAAACCTGGCATTCAGAAATAAATAACAATGAGTTTTATTATAATTATAGAATGTATAAAGAGAATTTTGAGTTTGAAAAGTACTTGTCCATCCTGCCGGTTAATTTAGCAAACGCTGTTTTAAAATTTAGAACACTGAATCATAAATTGCCTATACAAAAAGGTAGGACTCTTGGTATTCCCAGACAAGACAGAATCTGTCACAAATGTTCATCAGGGGACCTTGGGGACGAGTTCCATTATATTTTTGTATGTCCTTTTTTTACCAATTATAGAAAACAGTTGTTACGGTGCTATTATTATGCCCGCCCCAATTCAGTTAAATTCAGAGAGCTTTTTTCCACTACAAAAAAGAGTTTATTGCTAAAACTCGCAAAGTTCATGACACTTGTCATGGACTGTTTGAGAAGCGAGTAAAATTTAATTCTCTTTTAGCTTTATACTCCGTTATCTGTTTTGTGTTGTTTGTAATAGTATTTTTGTCCTTATGTTAACCCACCCATCACCCCCCCCCCCTCTCCCTTCCCCCCATTTCACATAGTAAAGACATGTATGTAATCACTTTGCACTTGTAGTGTTTTATTATTATTAGTATTAGTATTAGTATTATTATTATTATTCATTATTATTATTGTTGAATTGTTTCTTGTATTGTTTTTGCTCTCCCTCACCCCTCAACTCCCTTTTCTGTACATAGTCTGATTTCTTTTTGTTTTAGTTCCTTTTATTTGGTGTTGAATGAAATGTGTTTTTATTGTGTTTTTTAATTTTCCATGTACCCTCACGGGGTTTTATTGGAATAAATAAAACTTGAACTTGAACTTGGTGAGTGTTTAAATGAAAGGGTGTTTGTACTGTGTGTAAAAGCCTGACATTATCTGTGATGGTTTACGGGAGGCTTACTGTGCAACTACTCTCGCGTCATCTTTATAATATCGGTGCCCGCTCCTCTCCTTTGCTGCCTTTGCCTTTTTCGGCCCAAAAATGTTTGTCTCTTCAAGTCATTTGAACACAGTATTCTTAAAACAGAACTGATTTAGTTAACATTTCGTGTGCATTTGCTTCAATGTATGTAACATATTGGTATATGATCCCACAATAATTTGATTTTAGATTTACCTAATAACATTTATTTAATGAAAAGCGAGCAAAGAGATGAATCGAAACATGCTAGTTTATGGATGTCAAATTAATATCAAAACTATTCATCAGAATGATTTGAACTTCTGTAGACATGTTACAGACATGCTGATAAATGTTTTGTTCCACAGGCTAAGCTATAGGGAGAACAGTTGAATATTTTGGATCACATACCTTTATTCTTTGTACATTGAAGTAAATGCACACCAAATGTTTACACAAACAGTTCTGTTTCAAGAATGTTGTGATCAAATGACTTGAAGATTTACACTTTGTATTTTATGGTAGCTCCTACCCTTAAAACCTACATTGGGGTGTGCACGTTAAAGATCCCACGATTGACAAAAGGGTCTTTCCTGGCAAAATTGTATAGGCATAGATAAAAATGTCCATCAAATACCCGTGTGACTTGGAATAAAGTGTAATTTATTTTTTATCTCACACGGCATTAAGTCTCAGGGCTTGGAAACATGAATACACGCATGCAGGAAAAATAAATACAAATGGGTAGCGCCGTATACTGTATGGCAGCTCGCTTTCCCCAGGAAGAAAGCAGCCCGAATTTCTGTGAGGTTACCCTCATGGACTAAATTATCCTTATCCTTATCCTTAAATAGGGTCTTGTACCCAAGTCCAGCTAGGTGCACTGGAGAGCCTCGAAACAATCGGGCATTTGAATTCGCCCCGGGATGAGACCGGGATCTACAGCCTGAGAGGCGAGCGTTCTAACTACTGAGCCACTCAGGCCCCCGGGGTCACGCGATTGCTGCTTAAATGAGGGATCGAGCCACGTTAGTTATTAATTCAAATAAGTTGCTAATTTTCACTAATTTGTACATTTATTGTGTCATGTCATTCTTTTTGATGCAGGTGTCAATCTAATGGGCGGTAAGAAAATGGATTTGTCTGTGTTAATGTTAGGCCTTATATGACAAAATGGCTGCATATTACTTTTACATATCACACATCTTTGTATCTTATTGCTGGAAAAAGATCAATAACTTTTGAAAAATGAGCGCTATCCTCTCATTCTTCTCACCACACATTTGTAAATAGGTTAGACTTAAAATGATTGCAATGGTTATAACGTCTTTCATAACATGTCTAAACACAAATCAGACCTCAAAGGGTAAGCCTCTGTTTAAAGTGAGCAAGAAAAGTGAAATAAGAATAACAGAAAACACCCGTTCGATCATAAATCAAATGTACACCTCATGCAAAAGCAACTCTTTTAAATAGCAAATAAAATAGCAACTTGTCCATGTTTAGAAAAAGTTATTGTTTGAGCAGGCTGGGATCACATTTTCAGCTCATAGCACCCGTGCAGGTCTTCGGCAGCTTGTTCAAGAGATGTTAGCCTAGCACATCATTTCAATACAGCAGGCCGGTCTAATGCTAATATTTTTCAGCAAAATGTATTGTAAATATGTGGCACATAAACCAAAGCCTGTACTGGACAAGTTTGTAAATAAAAATGCATGAATCTCGATCTGTCACTGTCTGCTTTATTCACAGAACATACTGTTCGTATCCTTCGTGTTATAGATTGTTCGTGTTCCTCGTCGTTAAATTCTCAGGAGGTTACTGTCTGACCAATCGGCAGACGAGAAATAATTAGGAAATTAAGTGAGTCTTACCTGGAAGATGAAGGTTAATTGAAATTATTTCGAGTATGTCGATGGTTAGAGGTAATTACCTGCCCTCCCATCACTTCTTGAAATGATTTATCATGATCACAGTGAAACATTATGATAGGACTTTCAAGAAAGTCAACAAATTACAGACGATAAAAAAAACTGAAACAGAGTGTTCTGCTACTAAATAAAAGTGTAGTGTGTAAATAAAAGTGTGTGTAAATAAAAGTGTTAAGCACATTCAAATGGCAAGGCCAAAGACTGTATTCTAACTAGAACGGCCTGGCTCTCTTGATGATGGTTCATCCTCCTTTTTGACGAGGGTGCAGTCCATCTGCAGAGCGTGTCATCCCACGCTTCAGTCACTGTCCAGAACAAAAGTAGTAAAATGAAACACAGAGAAAGAGAAAGAAAGAGAGAGAGAGAAAGAGAGAGAGAGAGGGAGGGAGAGAGAGAGGGGAGGGAGAGAGAGAGATAGGGAGAGAGAGAGAGAGAGAGAAAGAGAGAGAGAGAAAGAGAGAGAGAGAGAGAGAAAGAGAGAGAGAGAGAGAGAAAGAGAGAGAGAGAGAGAAGAGAGAGAGAGAGAGAGAGAGAGAGAGAGAGAGAGAGAGAGAGAGAGAGAGAGAGAGAGACCCAGGTAAAACAAAAGTACGACACATTATACTATAGTACACATTACCATAATAAGTATCCATCAAATATCCAAGTGGTTCAGTTTAGAGCGTGGTACCAGGCAGGGAGATCCTCTGCGCAGAGATTTTATCTATTATGATTCGTCAGAATAAGAATATACATGGAATCCAGGTTAGAGATAGAGAAATTCTCCTATCGCAGTTTGCAGATGACATAACCTGTTCTCTAGATGGTACCAAATAATCTTTCTGTGCCTGCATTAAAGTGTTAAAACATTTTGGGTTATTATCTGGATTTACAATAAATTATGATAAATCTGCTGTTGTGTGGATAGGGTCATTAAAAAAAAAGTTAAATTTATGCCAGAATTAAATTTAAAGTGGAACCCAACAGTATTTAGAGTGCTCGGCATACTTTTTCTCAGTGAAAGTGGAGGAAATAGTGAACATACATGATCTCTCTCTCTCTCTCTCTCACTCAGTCTGTCTCCAACACACACACAATCACGAACAGACTCAAACGATCACATATACACACAGGCAGACACACACAATCTAATACATACACGCACACACACACACACACACACACACACACACACACACACACACACACACACACATACACACACACACACACACACACACACACACACTCGCACACACACACACTACCGCGCGACCACCGCAAACTATTATTATAATCATCAGATCGGCACAGCGCTCAGGCTAAAAATAACCCCAGCCAAGTTAGTACAGGCCAACGGCTGTGAAACTCTTCGGAGACTATAATGTATACTGTATACGATGATCGATACTTTTTCTCGTGCGTTCACAGCTCCAGCAAATGTAAACCAGCACTTAGATCTGCCTGAAACTTTGTCGACGATTGCCTCAACCATTTTGTTCTTAGCATGCAAAGTCACGATTTTGTGTCCTTAATCCCTGAATTAATACGAATAATTGTTTAGGTCTTTCGGAAACGTTGCGTAATAAGACACGCTTAGTATACACGTTCACCAAAATCAACACAGATTTAGGTCAGCCTGTTGGTCATAACTTCTGAACTTTTTAAAGCAATTAATTGAGAACTTGA
>NW_027126378.1:0-25000 GCF_037325665.1 Littorina saxatilis | reverse complement strand
GGATGGCGCATGAAATGAGTCATTTGTGTCGTTTAACACCTCTTTTCATTTCTACTTGCAAAGGATGCCGCACACACATAACAACTGTCCTGCCTTTACGCTCTCATAAGTCAAAATTGGTCTGACAAGGCGTGTACGTCGAATGACAAATATCATACATACTTGAATAAAATGCTATACCAGCCAAAAATAAACCAGAAAAGATATCTCTGACAACAACAACAACAACAAAGTATCTGAAGAAGTATACTGAAATGCATACATTCTGCAAATAGTGCATAGAACGATTTTGCTCTCAAACGAAAATCAGATTGAACCTGTAATTTGTAGTTGACATCTTGAGTGTCGGAGCAAATGTTTAACGCTGTCAGCGTGCGATTTGCAGTATTGCTGATCCAGCCACAGCTCACTGTGCTAATAAAGACAATGGGCTGAACGGGAGACAATAACGTAAAAAAGATAGTGTATGGCCCTATAAAATGCAACTGGCTGTTTGGCTGTATCAGATATCGCAATCATGCCACGACTTGATGAAGGAGAGAGACAGCAAACGATTGGGATGCTTAGAGCTGGCCAAAGCCAGGGTTGTGATCGCTACTTTTTAAAAAGTAGCCGCTACTTCTCCGCTACTTTAGTAAAATTTGTAGCCGCTACATTTCCGCTACTTTTTTACACAAAGTAGCCGCTACTTTTCCGCTACTTTTCAAAAAGTAGCCGCTACTTTTTCCGCTACTTTTAACTCCACACAAGCAGTAAACACAGAACAAGAAATCAAAGTCAGAATACATTTTATTTACAAAAATCTTCACTAAAAAACAAAAGTTAAAACGATCACGCAGAGCAGATTGTTTATCACATCTTTCACACCTTTCACACCTTTCCGCCATTGTATTTGATGAGGACTTTGGCCTCAAAATTACTGTCTGTTACTCTGCCCCTGTTAGGGGTCAGGATCAGTCCTGCGGCGCTGAACAGCCGTTCAACCGCAGCAGAGCTGGGCAGAGTTGTGTTACTCCGCAGGAAAAGGCTCTTCATCTTGGTGTTGGTGTGAAGAGAGTGCAGTGATGGCTGAACATCGTTTGCTCTTGAGAATGAAGTGTGAAGTGTGAACTGAGTGTGAATGATCGATCGATCATTGAGTAGGCCTATCGCGATTCAAAACAATGTAACTTCCGGTGTAACTTTCGGTGAGTATTCGCCGAAAACACTCGTTAGCAGCTCATAAATCTGTGACCACGCGATCAACACAAATGTCCCTAAAAGATTACACATGTAGCGGAATTTGTAGCGCAAAATCGCTATTCGCTACAAAAAAATAAGTAGCGCCGCTACTATTTCGCTACTTTTACAACTTTCGAAAAAAAAAGTAGTTTACCGCTATTCGCTACTTTTTTTGTAGCGGCGCTACATTTTGTAGCGGAAAGTTCCGCTACATCACAACCCTGGCCAAAGCATTGAACGTGATGAACACTGAACGTTTTCCGAAATCATTGCGCTTGGACTCAGTCACTTTTTAAAATCAAATTGTCATTTCATGATGTTCTATTCAAAATCAATAAAGCGAAGGTTTATAAACACTAAAATGGCCAATAGATAAAATATTCAAACATTGGAAACATTCACCACTGAGTTGATTTTTTGTGATTTTTTAAAGTTCAGTTTGCGGAATTTATGCCTCTCGGTATAGATGCCCATATAGCGAGTACAATTGCGTACCGATCTGTCTAAAATCTGTACCATTCTGTTTAATTAACATTCTGCCGGTAAGAAAATGTCTTTTTCAAGCACCTATGATACATGCTGCCGTGTATTGGCAGAAGGCAGTAAGTCCAAATTTGGTAAAAATGAGATTTTCATATCATAATGCAGAGGGGAAAAAGGCGCATCTTGTGTCAAAATTTCTAAGATGTGCGATTAATATGTATGGACTTTTTGAAGAAGTAAGTCCACTAAAAACATTTAATCGAAGGATAAAAATCGGCAAATGGAAGCAAGTCCAGGGACTTTCTGTTTTCATGTTTGCACTGGACTTACTTTCTTGCAAGCCTCAAAACGAGTTTGCATGGTTTAGCGCTCTATGTCCATTAGCCAATCGCGTTCACCCTTTTGTAATCCTGACTGCGGTTAACCAATCAGAACTAAGCTTATTGTATCATTATTTCCCTGGCCTTTGTCGGGGAAAATGGCGATGAGAGCTGCTTCCGACGTGTTCAACTATCCGAAGCAACAGTAAGTTGGTTTGTTTGTTTCATTTTTGTTGTTGGCAGTTTTGCGTTCCGGTCTGAAAATAATGACTCTCTCTCAATAGGTGTATGGGAATTTACAACGACAACACTGATTTTCTGACTGATTTGGGTATTCCAATGTGCACTTGCATTACGGAGCTAGCAATTAAAATGCCATAGTTCAAATGCCCATTTATTATAGTTTTGTTGGTGTACGCTACTTCTACCGTGACTTCTTGACTATTCACTTTTGCTATTTTCATTATGATATTTATGGACGCATTTAGCGTGTTTCTAATACAAAGAGATAGTTGTTTTGATCTAGAATGAGTGACTTGTGGTCTTGAGCACAGTATGACATTATACTGGAGGAATTGTTCTCCGGTCTCTTTGTGCTTCCAACCATCAGAATAAGTATTATGTCCTATTGTATTTGACAGAAATGTGATTCGAAGTGGGACACTGAGGCAGCGACGACAGCTGCAGCACACAGTCTGAGGGATACTCGCCACCACTGCCCCTTTATGTTCAAGGGCCCAAAACAAGGTATGTTTCACTGACACAGCCAAAAATAGCGTGCAACATTTTTTTCATTCCTTTCTTTTCTCGGGCTGAAGAGGTATATTTTAAAACGAGCAACATCTTTACATCATTTTCGTTGCAGTAGTATTAGTATCATCAGCAGCAGCAGTAATCGTTTGTCATTATAGTAGCCCGGAGGGGGGGGGGGAGGTGATGTGCGCGGGAGAGGAAAAGGATGATGTGAAGGAGGGTGGGGAGGAGATTTGTCAATAAAATGTCTCACTTTTGCTGGCTTTTTCATTTGACAGATGTGTAAGCGTTGCTGGCAGGTTGCAACTGCGAGATACAACCACCTCGGCTTGCAGGAGAAGAGGCCACAATGGACATTGCCCAAATGAAAATGCCAGCAACATACGACGGTTATGGGCCAAAGAAGAGGAAGAGGAGTAATACATGTACTGACAACTTTCAGTTTGACAATAACAGATGATGAGCGCAGAGATGCAGAACGTGGGGACAAGGAGGGGGGGGGGGGGGGAGGTGGGGGGATTGTATGTTGTTTGTTAGTTATCCGAACAGGCTCATGGAAAAAAAATCTACATCCAGTTAATCGCTGTAGTTGATAATTGTCATCAGTCGGATGGCAGAATGTCAGTGGATAGTTTTAGAAGGGATGTAGATTGTAACTGGGGTAGATGGGGTGATAAATGAATATACTACATCATAGTTTGCAGGTTTGTGGTTTTGCTAGTTGAAGACTCAACTACAATGTTTGTAGACAGTGTGTGAATTACTATGTAAATGTGGCGCGCATTGTGTACAACTACAAATGGTTATATAGTTCATCACACAGTTTTCAAGACTAATTAAACAAATTTTGTTCAAAAGTGGAACACTTCAGCTGAAAGTCAACACTGCACGATAATATTGTTAACTCTGGAATAATGGCGGTTTGTCAAACCATTTCTTTTTGTCACGCTGTTGCTTTAATTTTGTGTCCTTTGGAAATCAAGACTGCACGATTATCTATTGTTAATTCTGGTATAATGGCGGCTTGTCAAACCAGTTCTTTTTGTCATGCTGTTGCCAAGTTAATTTTATGTACTTTGGAAATCAAGACTGCACGATGACCTATTCTTAATTCTAGTATAATGGCGGCTTGACACACTAGTTATTTTTGTCATGCTGTTGCTTTAATTTTGTGTCCTTTGGAAATCGTTAGTCAAACTCAATAAATAAAACGTCTTATTGTCAGATCCTGTATTCTAATTCTTATTAGCAAACGAAAGCGAGAAAGACAGTGAGAAGGAAAGAAAAAGTGTGTGTGTGTGTGTGTGTGTGTGTGTGTGTGTGTGTGTATGTGTGTGTGTGTGTGTGTGTGTGTGTGTGTGTGTGTGTGTGTGTGTGTGTGTGTGTGTGTGTTACAGACAAGCAGCAAGATAAAAAGCGTATGTGTGTGTAAAAGGTTTCTTAGATTTTTATTTTAATGTTAAAAGACTTGCGTTCAAGTCAATATTTGTCTTGTGAATATCAAAAGAGAGTATCAAGACTTGTATTTAACATAATGGTCTTTTTAAACGATATCAATGACACAATAACGGATTAACAATTCAGTTAATCATGAGTGAGCGACCACAGAATTATAAGCAAAACGAGGAACCAAGACAAAGACTAACTTGAGCATGTGTTGAAATTTAAGAAAACGGGAACATTTGTCTCAGTTTATCACAACAGATAATACAAATTGTTTACCAAGGAAGTTGTTTGTGCATTCAGAAATTCACGAAATCACTGGACGTAAAGTCACATTTGAAAAAAAGTTCCAAAAGCAGTGTTGCGTGTATTTTCTTTAACTTTCAATTTTCGGAGATAACAAATTAGCAGAAAGCAGTAGGCCTAAGTCCACTTGCTGCTCTATGCCCTTTTCTCAGCCAGATATATCGACCAGGATATAATATGGCAGAAAGCAGTAAGTCCAATGCTGCTTTTTGCCAATTTTTTAAATAAGATTTAAGTCGGGATATAATTTGGCAGAAAGCAGTATGTCCTATTACTGCCTTTTACCATTATTTTTGAGTGAATGAGTTTAGGAAATTAATTCGGCAAAAGGCAGTAAGTCCACAAAAATCATTATTTTTAAGTGATGAATCAAAAGAGGGTTTTAATATTCATAGCAGAAACGCACAATAATGCCCTACATGTTATCAGCAAACAAAAAAATCATTTAAAGCTTTTCATTCCAAAACAGTGATGCAAACAGAAAATGTCGATTTTCTCGAAACTATGTTTCATGGACTTGCTTCCTTGTGCCTTTACACGGCAGCATGGGTCTTGGCAATGATCGCATTCACGTCTTGCACAACTCTTACCAGTTCGCTCCCTTACCCATCGTAAGCTTGCCCGCCCCCTGCAGTTACCACTGACCAATTATCTAATTATCGAAAAAAAATTGGTTATTTTACATTGGATGGGTCGGACAGTGGATATATCGATAAACTCATATTTTAGACACACTTTATGACAGAAACAAGCTGGGTTTTTGTTATAAGTTAGTTATAGGAATGCATTATTAGGTCCAAAAAAATAAATTGTCTGTTAATGGTAACATAGGCCAAAAAAATAGGGTCGGAAGGTCCGGATTTGTTTTTCTTTTTTTTCCCCAAAAAACATATTTTTAAGTTATTTTACCAAAAAAAAAAGAACTTTTTTTTTCTCTCAACATTTTTTATTTTTAAAGGGATAGTGTCCGCCGGGAAAAGGCCTTCAGATCGCTTTCAAAGCTTCACCATAAGATTCTATGTTACAAATAATGCTACCATCCACGAGGAATAACTTTACTTTGCAAATTCAACAGTTTTGATAGCTAATTGACTGTCGTAAAAGAATCCAAGGAAAGAGCACTCATGTAATGGTTGGGTGATTTCCCTTTGTCCAATTTGTGACAACAATCAAAATGGCGTCTCTCGGCGATTATTTTAGTCTGACAAGGTGAGTGTTACATAGTAAACGTTATCTGACAGAAAATAATGCTTTCAATGAGACAGTCAGTATCTGTTTACAAGTTGCTCTGAGCAGGACTGCAAAGCCTGAATCGATCATGCGAGTCAAATAGCTCTGGTGCACTCCGAATCATTCGCCTTGATACGATAGAGATCATTCAGTACTGGTACTGTGGTAGTACTTAGTCCGATTATCTTGGACATGTTTGTTGCCTGTTGGTGATCCTTTCAAATATATGTCTCTGAAGTTGCACTTTTACTCCCTTACGTATATGCATTGTTAAAACTTCCATTCATGTCACTGATCGATCACTTGGAACAGTAAACGTGCGCTTTGCGTGCAAGACGGAGTTCGAAGCAGTATTTCACCGAACATGAGAGAGCTCTGAAAATCGTGTTTATTCTCAGAATAGTAACCCAAAAGAGAAGACATGCTTATCCCACTGAACAGTGTCGAGGAAATCATTGTCTTGTGCATTTGTTATGTGTGTGTGTGTGTGTGTGTGTGTGTGTGTGTGTGTGTGTGTGTGTGTGTGTGTGTGTGTGTGTGTGTGTGTGTGCCTGTGTGTTTGTGTGTTCTCAGACTTGTGTATGCATGATCACTGTGTGTGTGCGTGTGCGCGTGTGTGTGTGTGTGTGCGCATGCAGGGGAGTATATATGTCAAACTCAAGTGAGCTTTTCTTGAAGTTGATGATGATTTATTTCCAGGCTATGGAAGTTTCATGTTCAAAACAACAACAGAGCTGCCCCTGCAAGAGAAAAGGTGCGGATGCAGGATAGGGAGAGGAATTAGCAGTCTCTATGTGTGGGCAGATGAAGAGGAAAGGACTGGTCTAAGTCCTCTCAAACTGAAATTGGTTTGCTGGGGAAGAAGGCTGATCCAAAAAACAACACCGCCCTCCAAGTCCAACCCTCCTCTAAACTCAATAATTCCAGTAAGTACCTTTTTATTCTGCAAGATTTGTTAGGTGGATGACTTTGTTGCAGGGTATATTAAATAATGACAAAAAGTGAGGTTTGCAGGTCTCAGTCGCAAATTATATTACTGGTGCCTATTGTTTTTTGCTATTCTATTTCTAGTGAATGTGTAACATATATTTATTTCCTATTTTCAGAAGATAATGACAAATAATTAAAATTCAGCTTCAGCATCCAGATTTTGTCAATATATTTTGTGCACTTAAATGTCACTACACACAACCTTTAAGTGTCTCATAAAGAGAAATACTTACTGGACTGGGTGGCCGAGTGGTAACACACTTGCGCTCGGAATCGAGAGGTTGCGTGTTCAGGCCTGGGTCAGGCCGCAATTTTCTCCCCCCTTTCCTAACCTAGGTGGTGGGTTCAAGTGCTAGTCTTTCGGATGAGACGAAAAACCGAGGTCCCGTGTACACTACATTGGGGTGTGCACGTTAAAGATCCCACGATTGACAAAAGGGTCTTTCCTGGCAAAATTGTATAGACATATATAAAAATGTCCACCAAATACCCGTGTGACTTGGAATAATAGGCCGTGAAAAGTATATCTCGCCTAACACGCTTGAGATTTACTGGCCGATGTGAATGCGTGATATATTGTGTAAAAAATGTAAAAAATTCCATCTCACACGGCATATTGTAAACGCCATGAGCCTCCCCAAATAGGAGAGGGTATGTGCGTAGAAATACTTACAAATAAATAAAATAAAAATAAATACAAATGAACAGTCCCCACAATTGGGGTGCTGTACCATGAAACCCCTCTTCTAAAAACCTTTACAATTCAAGATCTCCCCTATTTTAAGACCTTGCGTTTCAGATGTTTAGGTCATAACCTCTGCAAATGTACCTTCATTGTAAGACTTCTTGCTTTTTAAGACCTTATTTTCTCAGATTTTGGGGGGTCGTAAAAGAGGGTTCCACTGTATTCTAAAATATGAATTCTTGTTTACTGTTTAAACTACACCCATTTGCTCTTTGTAAATGAAGGAGATTTTTCAGATTGATTATTTCTGCCTCCATACTGATCTTTATAATATATGACACATTGGCGAGCAGATTCCATGATCAGGCTAAAAATGTAGGAAGTCATAATTATGATGTTTAGGTTTTAGAATTGTGTATGCCTCACACTATTTCACTGCTGCAGTGGTTATGCCATCTCAGAGGCCAGGCAGCTTGGAGCAAGCAGGCCATAAATAGCCTACCCTGCGCTGGCGGCGGTGACCTCTTTAGTAAAGCGGGAAAATGCCAGCTTCACAAAGCCCTTGTTCATTGTACTCTGGAAGTGTACAGCGTGCTGGGCGAGTGTGAAAAAAATACGTGTTTCTTGGTATGAAATGGACTGGTTTGCGTGACTTGAACGTTGGATTACCGTCATCTTGTGTATATTGTTACTCGGATATTCAGGCTTTGTGTATGTGCAAACTAGAGTTCCTGATAGGATTCGGTTTGTTTGATGTTGAAGTAATACTGCTATCGAATCTACCGGCAGGTCGTTCTTTGTTGTATCAAAACGTGCGCATTGTATACCATTTTGTAACCACGCTCAATGTTTATACCAACGACCGACTGTGTTTCTGATGTTGCCGTCAGTAAGTACTTAGTCTAAACTGTGTCATAGAGTGAGAATAAGTTTTTGAGGCTGTTTTTGTGTTTGAGTTTAGAGCAGTTTTGATTCGTTAATCCACGCGCCTAATCAGTGCATGCACCGTTTGGAACAGGCACTCGACTCTAGTGCATTTCATCTGTTCTGTTTTTTGTATTGCTTGTTTTGCGTCCCCCCCCCTTTTTTTTGTGACGTGTTTATTCCTGACTTAATGTTGTGACTGTAATTGTGCTTATGTTCTTGCCTGTCTGTATCAGTGTATATGGTTTTGATTGTTTATTGTTATCAATTTCTTTCAATTTGTAGTCACTCTATTTATTGATTTAAGGTGTCTCAGTTAAGAATGGCGGCAGTGCAACATACAGAAGATCTCCACATATTTAGGCTAAATGCTATGTGCAGAATTTGTGGCAGAAGATCAAAGGCAGCGAAGGACAAACATCATACCATTAGGCATTGCAAAAACTATGCATCAGGGTTGTTTCAGTTTCACGGTATTCAAGTTTCTGAAGAAGCTAATGGCACCACTTTCTCAAGTACATTGTGTGCAACATGCGCTGTTCGTCTCAGCCAACAAAAAAAACCCTAACATTCCACCTCAAGGATTCTCAAAAGCAATGCATAGTACCATTGAACAAACAAAAGTGATGTGGACACAATACAACTCCAAAGTGGAAGTAGCTGACTGTAGTGTGTGTAAAACGTTTGCCGAACAAATGGCCGGTTGTCTTAAAAAAAAAAAAAAAGCCAGTGAAAAAGCTGCTAGTCCGCAAAGAAAAAGCACATGTGTTGACAGTACTGATGCCTGTACAAGCACTTCTATTGTTGAAACCTTTCAGCCACAGTGTTCTTCAACACCTGAAACAAAAACCGCAAGCCGTGTGGTCAAAAAACGTCTGTTCGACCTGCTGACATCTCGCAAGGGTACGACTCAGAGTCAGAGTGATGTAAGTACTAACAATGACACAGTCGTCGTGTCAGCTGCTTCAACATCATTTCAAACCCAAGCCCCAGCAGAATCAAACGATAACACACCTGTAGCAAAGTCTGTATCTCAGTCACAGAAAGCAACAGATACTAACACTGTTTTGTCAAAAAACAAACCACAAACCCAACTCCGCCCAATAGAACAGTTGCAAGCACCTTTGACAAAAAAAGAGGAAGAGTATTTAACTGGCTTAGTTAGGGTGAAACTGGCACAGTCAGATGACAAGAAGACGTTGGTATGTAAGACAAAAGCACAGCCACTTGTCCTAAAGAAAATTGTGAGAGCGAAAAAGTCATCAGCGCTAGTTTCTACTCCAATGAGGAAGAGAAGAGCAAAGGAAATTGCCAACTTGAGAAAAGAAATTTCCGGTTCCACGGAAGCTGACATAATAAAACAACAAAGCACTGAACTCAAGCACACTACAAAGCGCAAAAGGGATGACATTCTGAAAACAGCTGGGTTGGGACAGGCACGCGTCTCTTCAAAATCAGCAGCTCAAATTAGAGCAAAACTGTCACTTAGCTGGGCAAAACAAAGGCAGTTGCGAAAATTAAACAAGGCAATGGGAATAAAAATGGAGTGTGAGAAAAAGGAGAGGGAATTTCAGGAGGGAGTGCTTTGTGGGAAAATAGAAGTTTACACATTACGTCTCTCATGCATCAACAAAGCGACAAAGAAAGAGGAAGTTAGGGGCATTCCCGTGTCTTCTATTGTCAGCTGGCCCAAGTTTGTAACGGATCTCTTAGACCAGTACGACAAGAAGAACATGCTAACATGGCATAACAACACCTTGCCAGAAAATGAAATTTGGGTTAAAATCGGGGGTGACCATGGAGGGGGGAGTTTTAAAGTTGTTCTTGAAGTAGCAAATCTCCACAATCCAAATGCGAACTCAAAGTTGGTTGTGATGACTGAAGCCAAAGATTGTGCTGAAAACCTTGAAAAGATTTTAGGCAGCACTATTAAAGAGGGAGTTAGTGCTGTCAACGGCATGATGTGGAAAGGAAAAAGGCTGCGAGTGTTTATGTTTGGGGATTATGATTTCCAGTCAAAAATGTATGGACTGTCAGGAGCCCAGAGTAGTTATCCATGTCTTTGGTGCAAGACTTCCAAAACGCAAATGCAATGGAGTCCAAGAGAAAAAGCCCCCAAAAGAACGTTAAGAAACATGAAAGAAGACCTCATAGGGTACCAAGAATCTGGCAGTGACAAAAAACATGCCAAAGACCACTACAACGTCATTCGTGCTCCAATATGGGACGTCAAAGTGAGTCATGTAGCGCCGCCTTACCTTCATTTGCTCCTTGGTGTTGTGAACAAACACCACGATCTTCTTGCAAATGAGTGTCACCAGCTTGACAAGCAAATAGCAGATGCCCTTTCTAAAATAAAACTGAGTGAAGAGCGTTTGGTGGTGATTGACAACACTACCAAAGCATTCAGAAGGTGTGTCAGAAAAATGTATAATCTCCGAGAAAAAGGGAAACTTAATCTGAAAACGTTTCCAGTCTTCGACAGATCTGAAGGACCAACAGTTGCAGGGGTTACTGAGATTTTGAATAAGCATAGCATAACACCTCAGGCCTTTTTTGGTGGTAGCTTCAATGGGAATCACTGCAACAAATACATTAAAGATGAAGTGATTACTGCCGTAGCAGACAGCGTAGAAAGAAGGGCATTTATCCTGACAGATGATTATGGCGTGCACACCCTTGCAGGTCAAATCAAAGACAAACACACCCGTTTGAACAGTCTTTACTCCAGTGTGCACAGGCTTGTGTCACACACAAAACCAGTTGGGAAAGATGACCTTCCTGGCATCCAAGTAGCTATTTCTGAATACATGGAGTTCTACAGAGGTAACGTGTGCCTTGACAACGTTAATGTCATCCCAAAGCAGCACATACTTGAAGCACATTGTGTAGAGTTTATGGACAGGTGGGGGATGGGGCTTGGTTTGATGGGTGAACAGGGCGGCGAAAAAATACATTCTGACGTCAACAATTTGAAAAGGAGAGTTTGGGGCATGAAAAACAAGGGACAGCAACTTTGCCAGTTAATGAAAGAGCAACAAATTAAGACCTCACCGATGCTGCTTGACACCCCGCCAAAAACAAAATCCTAAACAAGAATGATAAAAAGTCATTGAGGCCTTTAGCATATTGACACAATAACAGCTCTAAAACATTGTTTTTTGTTGTTTGTTTTTCTTCTAAAATTGTACATATTGTTTTTTTTCTTCTTCTAACAATGTACATTGTGTTTTTGTTTTGTTTTTCTTTCTAAAAATGTACATAGTGTGTGTGTGTGTGTGTGTGTGTGTGTGTGTGCTGTGTGTGTGTGTGTGTGTGTGTGTGTGTGTGTGTGTGTGTGTGTGTTCATATGCGTGTGAGGGAATGTGATCCCGCGTAAAGAGTGTGTTTACACTCACATTTGAACCGTTTAGTTTGAAATTACACCCACTCTATTCCATTACAATGCACGTCATCTTTTTTTTCTTCAGCATCTCAGAGAAATAACAACCCCAACTGTTGTTGTGTTGTTTTGTTTCGTTTTGTCTGTTCTGTTTTGTTTGCGATAATGAAACAAACGTTAAATTGTCGTCGGATCGACGAGTTTTCTTTCCTGTGGTATATATATACAAGTTTGTGAGAACAATACGAGTGAAAAACTGTGTTGAAAAACTTTCAAATCGACTTGTGTGCTGCTATTGGATTACTGACCAACAGTTGCAGGGTCAGGTAGGCTTTTTGTTTTTTTCACATGCAGCTAACAATTTGCATGAACATGTATTGAAAGACCGTTTTTTCTTTCTTTTATATTACAGGCATTAATTGCACTATTTTGAATTATATAAACGCAAAACAAATTTCACATGCGCACCATACGCATGCCTATAATATGTTTTTAAATACGACATTAATTAGTGTTCTTTTTTTGTGGCACATTTAGGATGGTTTGTTTACTGTGTTGTCTTCTGCCGTCTTACATACTGTGCCGTTCCTGTTTCTTTAAATGCAACATGCACATGTTTTTCAGAGTGTAAAGAGTGGCATAATTATATACTTGAGGAGCAAACACTTTTTCTAATTCTCTCATTTACCCTTTCTTCTGTCTGGAAAATTGTGGCATGTTTTGTTTCATACTATTGACATACATGTATTATCCGCCTATGTGTTGTCGGGGTATAATATCATGTGGCACTTCGCGCGGATTTGGGTGAGCGCGCGCGAGCTACGTTTTTTTTTCTCCTGTGGTATATTATATATACAAGTTTGTGAGACTTGTATAGGAGGGCCGTGAGGTAAGCTTTTTTGTTTTATTCACATGCAGCTAACACTGTAACATGAACAGTTTTCTTTCTTATATGTTACTGACATTATCTACACTATTTTGAATTATATACTTATATAAACGCAAAACAAATTTTACATGCGCACCATCAATGACTTCTACTAGTAGTCCTTGGCATAATATGTATGTAAATATACGACTGTATATACTCTACTGTTTGTATATTTCGTAAAGTGTTGTATATATGTATTATGTACTTGGGGATTACCTTTGTCTTTATCTTTCATTATTTTGTGTTCTTTTATTGTGGCACATTTAGGATGTTTTGTTTACTGCGTTGTTTCAAGGTGTTTCATTAAATGCAGCATGCACATTTTTTTTCAGAGTGCAAAGAGTCGCATAATTATATACTTGGGGGGGGGGGGGGGGGAACACACTTTTTCTAATTCTCTCATGTATCCTTTCTTCTGTCTTGTGAATTGTGGCATGCATTGCAATAAATACAACTAAACACACTAAAAACATCAGTTCCGAAATGCTATCTCTCTGCTCGACTGCTATCTCTCTGCTCGCGGCATCCAGGTTATCAACACAGCATAACAGAGAGCTGGGGCCACGCACGCTAGCGCTGCAGACAAAGAAGAGTGCAGGTCTGGCCCTATATATATTTCAGGCGCCAGTGTGGGCGGAAGGGGTTGGAGGAAGGAAAGGGTAAATCGGCAGGAGGAGAGTGGTACTGCCGGTTATTTTTAGCTGGTGGCAGCCTGGCAGAGAGTACCTCACACGGAACACAGTGGCCTTGCAGTTCAAATTCATGTCTGCCTTCCTGTTCAATTGTTTAAAAATCAAGACAATCCCTGAGACACATTTTCCAACCACATGTCACACAGCAGTTCTGCTTGAAACATCAGAATCGAATAGTATACCAAACAGGCCTTTATGCGGTTTAGCACTTGACTACTGCTGCTTCAATACGACTTGTGGAGAAAAAAAATTAGAGATACAGTGGAGCCCTTCTTTTAAGATATTACAAACTCAATTAAAGATCAAAACTTGACTAAATGTAAAAAGCAATATGTGTTAGAATGGAGGTTATAAACAGAAATCTGAGAAAGTAATGTCTTAAAAGACAAATGTTTAGAAAAAAGGCGGGGGGGGGGGGGCAAACTTAGGTTTTACTGTTCAATGCATGGGTAAACTGGGCATTCATTCTAAGTACCTAAAGATGTGTAACTGGCACTTTCTCATCAGTAGTACTGGAACACATTTTTACACTGCCACTGGTCAGTGTGTCAGAATGCCAACAATCTGGAAAGCCTATGCCTACAAGTAAATCCCCCCCCCACCACCACACACACACACACCTTTTACTCACACCTGCACCCCATTACATAGATGAATAGATTACAAATACTATTCTTTTACTTTTTATTTTCACACTTTTTCTTGCATTTGGTTCATGTTTATTATTTGAAGTTTGAATCTGAATCAAGCGTCTTTAGTGATGGGTGGTTTTGTGTTTATGCTCCAGGACTTCAAGGCACTGGTGCTTGATGACAGCAGGCTCCCACTGGCCCACACACAGAGAAGAGATTGAAGATGCCCTCGCCCTGGAAGAAGAAGAGGATGGGAATATCAATAAAACAAAACGATACGCAACATTCACACAGCTTACATTGTGGACATACATGGGTGCCAGCTTATTCTTCTTGTCTCAGGCTAGGATTTGAGTTGTTCTCAGTTCAGGTTGATAGAAATGAGTCAGTCCTTGCAAACTTTGGATGTATATTAAATGTAGGTCAAATACATAGCCTAGCTGCCAGAACTGTATTTGATGTGGTACTATTGACCTAGTTTCTGTTGCAATGATGATGCTTGTAACACAACTATGCCCCTGTGTTGTGTGTGTTGTTTATGTGTTTGCTTGTCCTAGTTGTGTGTTTGTCGTGTGCCTGTGTTGTATTTCTGTGTGTGTTCCCATCTCCCACCAATTGTGTGCTTTGAAGACTGATTGCCCTCATTTGTTACCTCCCTTGTTGTGGTAGGAAACTGCTGTACAGTTTGGTGAGTACATAGTGTCGCGGGCGCAAACCGCGGGCTTAGAGAAAATAAAACAATTCACTCGCACCGCGCCTCACACACAAGTACCCACAAACTCTACATGATTCGCACCTCACTCATAAATTGTAATAAAATCTCCAAACGTAAAACGCTCAGTTTAGGGTTCAGATAGACAGGAGAGCAAAAGGGAGAGAGAAAAAAGAATGAAACAAAAAAACAGTTCATCTATTTATAAGATTAAATTCAACATGTAACCAACAAACAGTTTACAAAACAATCAATCAAATCACACTCCAGTGGCCTGGTGGGTTCTGAAGAACGAAGAGCCACACAAACTTAGTATGTAGAATTGTTCGATGAACATACAGTACGTTGGCCACATGAAATACCAGTTAATATATGAAGAAAAAAACCAAATCGCGCACATCAATAGAACTGTTTCAGTGTGTCATTACACTGCCGAACGGCGACCCCCCTTCCACGCAACACCCAAGATATATAAGTAATAACTTAGCCTGTGTGACGGAGAAAAGTCCCGTTATTGTCTGCGACGAATGGAAGCAGACGACGTTACGCAGCGCCTCGCTGACGAAGAACAGCCCCCACAGACGTTGCTCACTGACGTCCAGTGTGGAGGTCTCCGCCTGACGATCCTGCGGAAAGTTGTATAAGGCGAAGGCAGGAGAAACCCGGATCCATCGGCCTGTAACTCCTCCTTAGATGTCCACGGGTCGGGATCAACAGTTGTCCTCTTGTGATGGACCCCATGGCAGTAGTAGCAGCAGTAGTAGTAGCGTAATACTGGTGCGACCATTACCTACATCGGAAAAGTGTGTCAAGACTTTCCGACCCTACGATTTCCCGACTGCCATGCGGGCAGAGAGGAAACCGTAGATCAGTATGAAAACCATCAACATCATCACAACATCAAACGACACAATGGCAAGTTATAACCTGAGTTATGGATTCCTATCCATGCCATTGCATAAATTCCAGCGTCAATTCTATCAATAAAATATAAAGAGAAAAATAGAGAATACAATGGGGCAGAGGAATATTCTTAATCAAGTCATTCAAAAGTTATTCACTTTACAATATCAATTTTACATTGCCTTTGAACAACATTTTGACAACAGAAGATTGAAACCACACATACATACTCAGAAATCAAACAAATGTTTAGGAGTTATGAAATCAGTGTTTTTTTAAAGTTTGGCCATGCATCTTCTTCATATCACTTCATTGCAATTATATATTCTTATGTCCAAATCAACTGCACTTCACTACCCCCCGCGGGTTAGGGGGAGTCCCATATTGGTTGGGACGAGAAAGAATTTACCCGATGCTACCCAGCATGTCAGGGGCGGACCTAGGGGGGGGGGGGGGGGGGGGTTGTAAAGGATTGATTCTTTTAGCTCATTAGAACACGCGAGTGCCGAGACTACTAGATAATCACGTCACGCGGGTCCGAGATTACCGGGACTATCTACGTCAGAAAGAGGTACGTCATTTCTTTCAGCCACAATTCTTCCTTTTATTGTAGACTTCGAAGGAAAAGAAATGTCTGTCTGATTAAGGCTGGAGAACACACCTGAGGCCATATTTCAAAGTGGTTAGGCAGTTTTAAAGGTTTGTTTTTATGTTAGTTCAGTGTTTTGTTTATCAGGAAAAAACAAAATGAATAGAGCTTGTCGCGCAAACTTTTGAGATATGGACTGAAGTTTGAGCATAGGTATGAGATTTTTTCACGCAAACCCTACTGAAGAAATTGTGATATTGTATTGTGAATATGTTAACAAAAAAACAATCGGATGATCAGAAACTGAAGAAGAGAAATAGGGAAGCAAAATAGAACATCAAACATAGTGATTTTACAGGTGAATTTGAAAAAAACCCCTTATGTATCCATTTTTGAAGCCCAATTTGAAGCATGGAACACAGTCAAACATAAATTAAAAGTGTTAAAGTGGTTACAGTGTTCAGAAATAGTGTTAAATAACAAGTTGAGTTATCCCTCTTCACAAATTTTAAGAGAAATACACCTCTTGTCGCGCAAAATTTTGAACTGTGATGCTTTTACTACCCCCACCCCCTACTCAATTTTCAGAAAAGAGTGCATATGTGGCCTTTTCTGCGAAAAGGGACCTTGTTGACAAATTTATCGATTTTGAGTTTTGGATTTTATTTGAAAGACTGTTATATTTAGAACGTGATGTGAGAATTTCAGACCTTCAAATTTATTTTTCACGGAGTTATGACCCTTTTTTGGAGATACCCCCAAAATGACTTAAAATGGCCAAACTTTTAAAAACAAACTTTTGCCGGGAAATAGTAAGTTCAATCATCTGCCGTTATTACTTGTATGGTTTTAGGTCAAAATAATGTTTCATTCCAGAGTTATTGCCCTTTTTGTAACGTTACCCTAATTTTTACTTTTTCGTCTTTTTCTATCATTCTCTCCTCCCATGCAGAAGAAACAAGTCGCGTAAGGCGAAATTACTACATTTAGTCAAGCTGTGGAACTCACAGAATGAAACTGAACGCACTGCATTTTTTTCACAATCACCGTAGTCCGCCGCTAGTGCAAAAGGCAGTGAAAGTGACGAGCCTGTTCAGCGCGGTAGCGGTTGCGCTGTGCTGCATAGCACACTTTACTGTACCTCTCTTCGTTTTAACTTTCTGAGCGTGTTTTTAATCCAAACATATCATATCTATATGTTTTTGGAATCAGGAACCGACAAGGAATAAGATGAAATTGTTTTTAAAACGATTTCGTAAACTTAATTTTAATCATAATTTTTATATTTTTAATTTTCAGAGCTTGTTTTTAATCCGAATATAACATATTTATATGTTTTTGGAATCAGAACATGATGAAGAAATGAAATAAAAGTAATTTTGGATCGTTTTATAATAAAATAATTTTAATTACAATTTTCAGATTTTTAATGACCAAAGTCATAATTAATTTTTAAGCCTCCATGCTGAAATGCAATACCGAAGTCCGGCCTTTGTCGAAGATTGCTTGGCCAAAATTTCAATTAATTTGATTGAAAAATGAAGGTGTGACAGTGCCGCCTCAACTTTTACAAAAAGCCGGATATGACGTCATAAAAGACATTTATCGAAATAAAAAATAAAAAATCTGGGGATTTTATACCCAGGAACTCTCATGTAAAATTTCATAAAGATCGGTCCAGTAGTTTAGTCTGAATCGCTCTACACACACACACGCACAGACTGTGACACACACACATACACCATGACCCTCGTCTCGATTCCCCCTCTATGTTAAAACATTTTATCAAAACTTGACTAAATGTAAAAACAATCAGCCATATGATTTTTTTTCTCGAATATTTCTTCTTCTTTCATACTACCTCTCCCCCCGCCATGTTCTATTCTTTCTTCACCCACGCACATACAAACACAAACTATTTGAGGCTGTCTGCTGAAAACAATACACACACACTTGTCGACTTGAAGTTGTGGTACTTCTAAATTTCATAACAAGGATTAATTGTTCAGTTTCCTTGGTAAATACAGCTTCCAGTTGTAGAAAGTAACATATGGTGCTGTGTGTCCTTGCACACGTGGGTCTGTCAGTCTGTCCATCACTTCACTGAATTGAAAATGTCATCCGTGCACTCTGCTATCGAACGTCTCCCTTTACTTTCAACAAACTGAAATGCCAATCAGGGTCGAACTTGATGTGGCCGACGATCAAGACATTTTCAAAATGGATTTGTGCTGTTCATTCACACACAAAACTGCATGCCTAAGTATTGATGCACCATGCCGAAGACTGAAGTTGCTACCCTCCTCTGTACCCCTGCCTCATTCGCAAGGTAGACGATTTGCTTCTCTGAAACAAAGGCAACCACAGAGTTGATCAACATATTATTTACTAACCACTATTTGCACAGCTCAAGTCTGGTTTTGGGTACCTGTCCACTTGCCATTTCTAAGCTGGTATGGTATGGTGACATTATCGAAAATGTAGTGTGTGTGTGTGTGTGTGTGTGTGTGTGTGTGTGTGTGTGTGTGTGTGTGTGTGTGTGTGTGTGTCTGTGTGTGTGCTTCTTTGTTGGAGAAAACAGCACATAAACACAAATATAACTGTATTGCTCCCCCCCTTTTTTTTTTAAAGTACTGACAAATTGTAAAGTATTAATATGTCTTTACCTACTGAGCAAAGTCCCAAGGGTAAACCATGCTGATTTCCTTGGAACTGGAACCGGCTGGACATTGCTGTTGCCCCATTCTGTCGAACACCTGCTTTGTGGCCAGGAACTTCTGTCTTTTGTTGTTGCACTGTCCGGTGAATTGCTGGACTTGTTTGCTGTTCCACGCCAGCAAACTGAGAGAAAGAGAGTAACATTGGTTAAATAAAAAAAAGAGGAGTTTAAAAACATACTACACGTACACACATACCACCACCATCATCATCATCATCATCATCATCATCATCATCATCATCATCATCATTGTCATTATCATCTCTCTTCCTCTATCTACCCCTCTTTCTTTCTCTCTCTCTCTCTCTCTCTCTCTCTCTGTCTCTCTCACACACACACACACACACACACACACATACAGAAACCCTCACACAACACACACACACACACACACAAGCTGCGCGCGCGCGCACACACACACACAAAACACACACTGCAGTCTATATGGTAACTTACCTGAAATTGTAGCCTGTCATAGATCTAAGTGGAGACAGCAAACGGTAAGAGCAACAGGTTCTCATTTACGATGTCCGGGCATTCAAACGATCAGGAAGAGGAAGACCTTGCTTCGCAATAGGCCTATGCTCTTGGAGAACTCTTTAACCGATTAGTAGTGTGCGTTGTCATCATGAACCTTTACAACACCATCGTGATCAAAGTAGATCTGCTTCGACTTCGGAGTCACAAAATAATGTCCGGGCGAAGTGCAACAAAATTATTCTGAATTAACAGCATTGACCTCGTCAACAAAATCGTTGTCTTATCCCAAAGTGACTTCTGTCAGCAGAACATTCCGTGTTCAACTGAGAAGACTGACTTGCCCTTCCACTATCAGAATTCACAGCTGCAAAGAACAGAATGCCCCAGTCAGTAACCACTGATCTAAATATCAGTAACTTTAGCAAGGGAAGCAACTAAAGATGTAAACGGGGAGTAACTGTTCTTCATCGGGCAACTGCATTTGTCGTCTGCTTTTTCGTACAGTGCTACGGTCGCGTGAAAGTCAGATCTACCTGAACTATGCGTATAGATCCGTCTAGTGAAATGTAGCTGTGTGATGATTTGGCTACATCACTTTGCTGAATGTGCTTCCAGATGAAAGTTTATATTAAGCTTACTGTCAAACATTAAAAAAAAATAGGTAAGTTGTTTTAACTTGACCAAAACTAGCGACGAAAAATTTTTTCTCGAAGCACAACAAAACACTCTGTCGGCATTTTCGGCATCATCGCAGTCAACTTGTCATCGTGTGTTTTTCCTGAGGAGGAATGAACATAAACATTTGTAGAAGTTTGTAATGTTGATCCCAAGACTATTTTCCATTACTTTAAATTGCTGTTCATTGTACCATCGCTGATAATTCATTGAACATTTTAGAAATTCAACTTGAAGTGGGCATCAGTCAGCACAGCAAAGTTTGTTTACATTTTGCTCTAACTTTGACCCCGCGTTTCTCCAATCAGAGGCTTAGCTCAACAAGGTCCCTTTTCGCAGAAATGGCCACATATTATCTTCCAAATAGACAAGCAAGGTAGTCAGATGATCAAAACTTCAGAACAAAAATAAGGAAGCAAAATAGAACATGCAACATAGTGATTTAACTGGTGAATTCAGAAAAAAACACTTTTTTACTCATTTTATTAGCTGAATTTAAAGCTTGGAAGACAGAAATAAATAAATTAAAAGTGCAAAACTGGTTACAGTGTTCAGAAATAGTGTTAGATACCAAGTTGAGTTATCCCTCTTCATCACAGTTAAAAGAAACGCACCTCTTGTCGCGCAAAATCTTGAACTGTGATGCTTTTACTACCCCTACCCCCTACCCATTCTTCAGAAAAGAGTGCATATTATCTTCCAAATAGAAAGGCAAGGTAATCAGATGATCAAAAACTTCAGAACAGAAATAGGGAAGCAAAAAAGAACACCCAACAGAGTGATTTAGCTGTTGAATTCAGAAAAAACCCACTTGTTTACTCATTTTATAAGCTGAATTTAAAGCTTGGATGACAGAAAAAAATAAATTAAAAGTGCTAAAGTGGTTACAGTGTTCAGAAATAGTGTTAGATACCAAGTTGAGTTATCCCTCTTCATCACAGTTAAAAGAAACGCACCTCTTGTCGCGCAAAATCTTGAACTGTGATGCTTTTACTACCCCTACCCCCTACCCATTCTTCAGAAAAGAGTGCATGTTATCTTCCAAATAGAAAGACAAGGTAATCAGATCATCAAAAACTTCAGAACAGAAATAGGGAAGCAAAAAAGAACACCCAACAGAGTGATTTAGCTGTTGAATTCAGAAAAAAACCACTTGTTTACTCATTTTGTAAGCTGAATTCAAAACTTGGATGACAGAAAAAAATAAATTAAAAGTGCTAAAGTGGTTACAGTGTTCAGAAATAGTGTTAGATACCAAGTTTAGCTATCCCTCTTCATCACAGTTAAAAGAAACACACCTCTTGTCGCGCAAAATCTTGAACTGTGATGCTTTTACTTCCCCCACCCCCTACCCATTTTTCAGAAAAGAGTGCATATTGTCTTCCAAATAGAAAAGCAAGGTAGTCAGATGATCAAAAACTTCAGAACAGAAATAGGGAAGCAAAATAGAACATCCAACATAGTAATTTCACTGTTGAATTCAGAAAAAAACCACTTTTTTACTCATTTTATTAGCTGAATTTAAAGCTTGGAAGACAGAAAAAAATTAAAAGTGCTAATGTGGTTACAGTGTTCAGAAATAGTGTTAGATACCAAGTTCAGTTATTCCTCTTCATCACAGTTAAAAGAAACACACCTCTTGTCGCGCAAAATCTTGAACTTTGATGCTTTTACTACCCCCACGGCCCCTACCTATTTTTCAGAAAAGAGTGCATATTATCTTACAAATAGGAAAGCAAGGTAATCAGATGATCAAAAACTTAAGATAAATAGGGAAGCAAAATAGAATATCCAACATAGTGATTTAACTGTTGAATTAAAAAAACACCTTTTTTTTCTCTTTTTTTGAAGCTGAATTAGAAGTTTGGAATTCCTCCGAAAGCGGCGTATGGCTGCCTAAATGGCGGGGTAAAAACGGTCATACACGTAAAAATCCACTCGTGCTAAAAACATGAGTGAACGTGGGAGTCTAAGCCCATGAACGAAGAAGAAGAGGAGGAGAAGAAGAAGAAGTTTGGAAGACAAAAAAAATAAATTAAAAGTGCTAAAGTGGTTACAGTGGTTACAGTGTTCAGAAATAGTGTTAGATACCAAGTTGAGTTGTCGCTCTTTATCACAGTTAAAAGAAACACACCTCTTGTCGCGCACAATCTTGAACTGTGATCCTTTTACCACCCCTGCCCCCTACCCATTTGAACACAAAAGAGTGTATATATTCTCTTCCAATTAGAAAAATAAGTAATTTGCAACTGGACATTTTTAAAATACATATTTTCTGTCAGTCCAAGGATTGCTTAGTCCATTAAAAACAAACAGACTAGGATTTAGCGCACCCATTTTAAGAAAAAGTTAACATGATAATTGATATATATATATATATATATATCAGACTTTTTGTATGCAATTACTACTGAAGATTCCAGACCAGGTAAAACAATCATTTTATATTCTTTGTCACATTTTTAACTTTTTTTATATAAATATATCTATAGCGAGTCTTGTCTCTTTGTGTCATTTAGTTATTTTGAAGAATTCTATCCTGGCAAAAAAAATTAAAAATCCCTACCTACCTACCCTATTTTGTTTACCCATGTTATTAGAAACAGACAATTTATTTTTTATTGTCCTAATTAAAGATCTTGAAACATTTGTTTTATTGGAGAAATAACAAGTACAGCCCTTAGCTGTGTCACTCGAATTTCTTTGTCAGGCTGAAACTTAGCTGTTGCGTTGAAGTCTGCTGTGTGTGTCTGGGTCCAAAGCAACTTTCACATTCTCATCTACACATTCTCATCTACACACTCACGTTACTCACACAATTATACAATTCTACCCACAGAGGCGTTCGGGGATGGGGGTCTCGCACTCGGGCGAATCACACCACAAAATACAAAGTATAACGTACACAGATTTTTCTATTGAACCAAAAGGCAAATTAAATCATGAATAAATCAATCAAGCAAAACTTCCACACAATGACACATTCACTCTCGGTTCACACTGCGCTCTGGGCATGCACACTTGGCAGCACGTATACGTTCCGACGCCGTTTGTCTTCCTGCAAGTCCAGCACAGGCACACGATTGTCCAAGAATCACAATAATCCTCGTGAATGTCACAGCAGGCATTGTAAGGTTACGTAGAAAAGTCCAAAAGGGTGCGTTAATGGTGGTAATCCGGCACACACACACACACACCGGGCACACACACACACACTGACACTGACACACACACACTCCGGTTTGGTAAGTTACCTGATAAATAATGTAGCCTGTAGATTTAACGTGGAGACTGATCAGACAGGAAGAGTAATACTTTCACATTTCCGATGTTCAGCGATAAACTTGTTTTCTTCGAGAGTTCGATCTTCGTGCGATTCTGGCGCGTTGTCACCAAGAACGTTAAAAAAACACAGGATATCATCATGATGCCTCTCTACAAAAACCAGGTCTAGGAACTCTTCATCTAAAGTCAGTCAGTATTAACCTCCTCAACACAATCCTCATCTTGCCCCATAGTGATTTCTGCCGCCAAAGAACATGTGGTTCTCAACTCAAAAGACCGATTTGTCGTCTTCCGGCATTGCGAAATTCAGATCTACCCCAACTTCGTGCATTGATCTGAGCAATAAAATGTAGATGCGATAATCTGCAAACATCTCTTCAACACAATCTACATCTTGTCCCATCGTGATTTCTGTCGGCAAAGAACATGTGGTTCTCAACTCACAAGACCAATTTGTCATCTTCCAGTGTGAAATTCTGATCTGCCCCAAGTACGTGCAATAAAATGTAGAAGCGATAATCTGAAAAAATCTGTTCGCGTGAACGCTGCCACGTTGTCATCAGTCCAATGTCTTTATCCAGAGCAGGGACGGACACACTTTTTCATCAGCAGTTTGTTATGTTTTATCCGCAGACTGCTTTCCATTACTTGTCTGTTTAGATTGACTCGTATGGTTCTTCAGCCAGGCAAGAAGTGCTTGTTTACAGTGACACGTTCTCACGCACGACATGTCGTAAATGCAAGTTCTAACGATTGTTTTTTATTGCACTGATAGAGAATGTCGATAGTTGTAAACTTCTGACATTTCCTAATGTTTATTTCATTATTTTGCATACGGATATGGCTAATAAGTGGATAATCTGTTACGACACGAAACGCGTTCTAAATCCGGGAAGGGAGGCTACTCCAGCGTACTTTCAGGTGTGTTTCTAATACCTTAAATTATTTCAACTTGTAGTTCTTAGCGACGAATTGTTTATGCAACCGAGTTGTTTATGCATCGCTAAGCAACTACGTAGATACAGAAACGCCGGAAGTAGAAGAAGAGGCCGTCGAGATCAACAGACCAGGCAAGTCGGAGAGCTCCAGATTCTCGCAATTAACCAGACGTTACTAACGCTGCAGAGAAGGAAGCTGTTAACCCAGAGGGGAACCCGTTTCGCCGTCTTGGAGGGTTCGTACACGGAAGACGAACAAGCAAGACATCACCGACAGAGCTGCGTTTTTAGAAGCGTTATTTACGTCATCGTCGTCATCAAGTTCATCGTCGTCATGGTTCCTGTAAACATTGGTCATCATCGAAGGTCGAGAATTTTCTGCAGACTGTGATCGTCTAATGTGAATGGATCTATCGTCGTCATAAAAGGAAGTACTCATTATATTTGTTTCATGATCACCTCCAAGTAACTAAAGAACTTTTATCGTCATCTTTTTGGGATTGTATTCAATGAGCCACGTTTCCGGAGAAGGATATTGATTTCAAAATCAATGAACAGTAACTATAATTATATTGTTGTGAAGTGAAGAACTGAATCTAAGATATTAAATCATAACCTGAGTCAACTTTGTATAAGGTTGGGAAGCAATTAAAGAAATTATAATTCATGCTGTTGATTTCTGTTCTAAATTTCCTTGGACAATATCA
>NW_027126377.1:10000-13090 GCF_037325665.1 Littorina saxatilis | reverse complement strand
TTTGGCCAGACTTACCTTATCATGCGTAATTTCTTCTTGTTACACGTTCTGTTTTGCCTTTGTTGTGTATGCTTGTTTGTTGCTTTGAATTTCGTGTTTTGAGCCTAATTTGTGTTGGGTTTTTTTTCGTTTTTACATTTAGTCAAGTTTTGACTAAATGTTTTAACATAGAGGGGGAATCGAGACGAGGGTCGTGGTGTGTGTGTGTGTGTGTGTGTGTGTGTGTGTGTGTGTGTGTGTGTGTGTGTGTGTGTGTGTGTGTGAGAGTGTGTGTGTGTGTGTGTTTGTGTGTGTGTGTGTGTGTGTGTGTGTGTGTCTGTGCGTGTGTGTGAGTAGAGCGATTCAGACTAAACTACTGGACCGATCTTTATGACATTTTATAATCCTCATATGTTTTGTTCATTTTTTCGATAAATGTCTTTTATGACGTCATATCCGGCTTTTTGTAAAAGTTGAGGCGGCTCTGTCACACCTTCATTTTTCAATCAAATTGATTGAAATTTTGGCCAAGCAATCTCCGACAAAGGCCGAATTTCGGTATTGCATTTCAGCATGAAGGCTTAAAAATTAATTAATGAGTTTGGTCATTAAAAATCTTAAAATTGTAATTAAAATATTTTTTTTATAAAACGATCCAAAATTACTTTTATTTTATTCTTCATCATGTTCTGGTTCCAAAAACATATAAATATGTTATATTCGGATTAAAAATAAGCTCTGAAAATTAAAAATATAAAAATTATGATTAAAATTAAATTTCCGAAATCGTTTTTAAAACAATTTCATCTTATTCCTTGTCGGTTCCTGATTCCAAAAACATAAAGATATGATATGTTTGGATTAAGAACACGCTCAGAAAGTTAAAACGAAGAGAGGTACCTTGTAAAGCGTGCTATGCAGCACAGCGCAACCGCTACCGCGCTGAACAGGCTCGTCACTTTCACTGCCTTTTGGACTAGCGGCGGACTACGGTAATTGTGAAAAAATGCATTGCGTTCAGTTTCATTCTGTGAGTTCCACATCTTGACTAAATGTAGTAATTTCGCCTTACGCGACTTGTTCTTTGTTGGCTCAGTTCTTACTACTGCTTTTATGCACTTTTCCAGTGTTAAAAGAAGTGTTGATCTGCTTAAAACATGTGTACATACCTTAAAGCCATATGTACTCGATGACTATACACGCTAATTGCTTTACCAACAGCTGGAGACATGCTAAATTAAGTTCCCTGCAAAATATTGTGGTCTAGGACCCCTTCAATGTTGAGATATGTTAATTTTCATTTTGATCTGGATCGTCCTATTTATAGATTTGGCAACACATGCGCTGTTGACGCAAGGGAGAGAACTCCGTGTCGTTGTTGACATCCTCACTTTTTCAGAGGCTAGAACAAGCTGAAATGCACGTATATGGTCCGCGCATGACGACATATCGTCATTATATGGTCTTATGGTGCGTTTGACATCGATTGTGGGCAAACTATACTTTGTAAACGCGGGAGTAAGTTAGTAAGCCTTTAACTGGTTTTGTCATGTTATCCTTCTTGACTTTCCATTTGTTTTCTTTATTTTTACTTCTCTCAGTCCATCTTCTTAGTTATCATTTGGTTTAAACATAAGTTTATTTTAACAAAAGTTACAATCATGACATGTATACAAAATACACAGGTAACAGCAACAAGCTAGAAGCTTATAGTGGTGTTCCTGCATGGACAGTACAACGTAAGGCGGTAACGGCTGAACATTTGGTTTAAGCGTGTTTTTATTAATTTCTTGTATACATGTTATATACAGTAACAACATTAACAAGCAGACTGCTTATGGACACGTTCCAAAACTAATAATCAATACACATTCTGATAACAAGACATGGCGAACAAGTGATAACTTCAACCCTTTTCTTTCAAAATATTTCATAATATTTTATACAAATAAAGAGAGAGAGAGAGAGAGAGAGAGAGAGAGAGAGAGAGAGAGAGAGAGAGAGAGAGAGAGAGAGAGAGAGAGAATGCTTTGCTACATCTATTGCTGTCACTGTTAATATAATATCAGCCGAAGCGATCAGTTGACATAACGTAATCTTGTACAGCAGAAAATATTTTCGTATTCAAAGATATAGTTAAGTCAGTATTGCCAAACAAAAGTGTTTTGCAATCCAGAGCGTACGTTGGTAGACTATTGAATAAAATGGTTCTGTTCTTTAAATTTTGGACTATGTAACAAAAAGTGTTCAGCGTCTTCCGGGCGTACTCCACACGTGCATTCTAAATTATCAGAGAGGTGTCGGTTAACAAGGTCTTGTTGCAAATCGCTCATATCTAATCTCAACCTGCTGTGAAATACCTGTGCCTTACGGTTGCCTAAATCATAATACTGTGGAACAACAACATCTCCATTCATCAAAAATCTTTTAAATTCCCCAATTGACTGCGTTTGTCGTATATTTTGTCTAAATAAACCAAATCTAACATAATAAACGTTGCATAATCATTATGAAAGTTATATTAGTTATCATTTCCCCTTGTCATTTGGGAAATATTGTTCGTGTTTTTGATTTAAAGGCACGGTCCTTCTCTTGCAAACAGTTCGGTTCACGATCTCAGAGGTAGACGTACCATAATTGTAGAGCTTCCTTTGTTTCAGATGAATCACACCTACATCAAATATCATGTAACCAAGGGAACGAAACCCTCACATTACTCTTAGAGGCAATTCAAGCCAGCCAAACAGGAATGAGTTTGGGCTAAAGGAATAAAATAAAAAGTGCAGGTGACGTGGGATAAGGTCATTCATCCACTTGGTCACATACCAACCATCAGCAGTCTATAGTTGCACTCTGTGCCACACTTTTTTTTTCTTTTTTTCTTTTTTTTTGCGGGGGGGGGGGGGGGGGGGGGGGGGGGGGGGGGCGGGCGGGGGTTATTTAGTAAAAGCCACGGGTAGCTTTTTGAGAATATGATCCATCAACAAATCTAAATTACCACAAGCAAGTAGCTATATAGGGTGTTGATTATGTAATATATGGTGTCCAAGGGTGTGTGTGTGTGTGTGTGTGTGTGTGTGTGTGTGTGTGTGGTGTGTCTGTGTGTGTGTG
>NW_027126377.1:0-5000 GCF_037325665.1 Littorina saxatilis | reverse complement strand
TCCCCTTCCCTTTTCCCTTCGTATTCCCGGCCAGTTATTTAAAGGGAAACTCAGTCATTGTGTAACTGTGTCTCATAATAAACTTGTCGTCAGACACATTTTGTTGTATCAGCTGTGTTCGTTATTAGTCTGACAATGTCGCGGGAAAATGAAAAATGGAGGTTGGTGAGTGTTTGGTTCCCAAACATGGTGAGAGAAGAGAGAATGAAGTGGCTGTAGGAGGAATGAAAGTAAATGGAATATGTAATCACTAGGATACTGTATATAGGGTGGGAAAAGTCTCCGCAGATGACTAAAAAACTAAAGCAGATGGGCTAAGAAGATGAACAAGATCTCTGTCTTTCTCTCTTTCTCTCTCAGTCTCTGTTTCGGTTTGCCTGTCTCTGTCTCTGTCCGTCTGTCTCTGTCTGTCTCTGTCTCTGTCTCTCTCTGTCTCTCTCTCTCTCTCTCTCTCTCTCGCCATCTCTCTCTTTTACCCCGCCGGCTTTTCTTTCTATCTGTCTCTCTCGCTTTCTCTCTCTCTCTCTCTCTCTCTCTCTCTCTCTCTCTCTCTCTCTCTCTCTCTATCTCATTCTCTCTCTCTCTCTCTCTCTCTCTCTCTCTCTCTCTCTCTCTCTCTCTCTCTCTCTCTCTCTCTCTCTCTCTCCCCGGGCACCTCATTCTCTGTCTCTGTCTGTCTCTCTCTGTCTCTCTCTATCTCCGGTCAGTAACGAAAGGAAAAGCATTGATTTGTATTTAAAATGTAAAATCATTGACGTGTGGCCGAGTGACGTAATTGTGGAGAGGGAGGGAGAAAGCACGGAACATTCCCCCTCCCCTCACGACGCCCCTCTAATTTCAGTTCCCATGAAACGAACCCAGTCCCTCCCCACTTTCCCTCTAAACCCCCTCCCTCTACCCCCCCCCCACCCCCCCCCCCCCCCGCCCAAAAAAAAACAAAAAAAAGAAATTCTAACAAGGATGAAAAGAAAAATAGCTACCAAGGTCAACACGACGATGGAGTTTGCCTTCAAGGGTCTGAGCTGGAGTTTAGGGAGATACAAAAACAACCTAGAACAACACTAACTGGAACAAAAACAGCGGTTTGAACAAATAAATAGAACATTGGTGTTTTGATTATCCTGAAGGTGTATTATTTGAAAGCAGTTGGTCTTAGAGGCATGTTTACACCGCTCTCTCGCCGGTGATCAAAGACGTTTCTTAGGTTCACGTAATTATTTCATCGGCTCCCGCAGGCTTTTAATCAGGCGTCGGTCAAATGCAGTCAAATTTAAACATGTATTTGAATTAACAACAAAAAAAACCCGAAAGTTATTTAAATTTGATATCTTTTATTAAGAATATTTTGAAAGAGTTCTGATTATTTGTTCACGTTTTTTTTATTAAAACAACAAGAGGCAAAGCCTTCAAGGCTCACGTAAGAAATCAACAAACAGCAACACAAACTCAATCACTCCGTCACACATGCACACACACAGTAAGCATAGGTGACACGGTGCAAGAGTGCGAGACACTAGATCTAGATCTGTGTCTGAAGCCTACTTACGGGGACACGACTGCCTGAGATGGCCAGATCGACACTGCGCTTTCGACAGCGCTGCGCTTCCTCGCTGGAAACACGCTGTGCAGATTAACCTGTAGGAAATCTCCTTTGGTATCTTCTTTATCTATTTTTCTGGAGCTACGAAACCGAACAATGTAAAATCGTCTTCTCCGAATCGGCGAACTGCAGCTCGGTGATAACTGTATCTATACCACAATCCTTCACGCGATCTGACCTAACCTTGACCCCTGACCTGGTCTACATACCACACACGACACAAACCAGTCACCTGTTTTTACCCCCCCAAAACCCCCCACCACCCGTTTTCTTTGGATACACACTTTAACTACATACGTGCCGACGAAATGTTGATCATTGCTTCAATACTTTGAAGCTGTTGCTTAAATAATTACCAGGTAAAATTAGTATTTCGGTGTTCAGTCAAATGTTAAAGTTTCTACCACAGACATACATACATACATACATACATACATACATACATACATACATACATACATACATACATACATACATACATACATACATACATACATACATACATACATACATACATACATACATACATACATACATACATACATACATACATACATACATACATACATACATACATACATACATACATACATACATACATACATACATACATACATACATACATACATACGCACGCACGCACAGACAGACAAAAGTTAGCATCGCATAGGCTACACTTACGTGAGCCAAAAACGAAAACAGAAACAAATACAGTCCTGTTAAGAAAATGTATGATTACAATTATTTAGTTGTGAATTAAGCTTGATTTATTTCCGGTTAATTTGAAGTGTTGTGTCTCATTATTACATATTTTTTTGTCGTGTTTATTGCAATTTGTTTTTTTAGAATTCATGTAAGCCTAGGTTTAAAAAAAATAAATATTGACTTGACTTGACTTGACTTGACTTGTTAGCGGGTTGACTGAAATAGCCGATGTTTTAAAAGTGTTGTAAATGTTATATCGATAAGTCACCATGTCCAAGAAGAGCGTGACATTCTGATTCATCGGCTCACCATGCGGTTTTATTTTTTCTTCAAATTACAGATGCCTTTTTGGCAAACATTTTGGTCGGTATGCTTTTAATTCACTTTTAAAGTCCCCCTCCCCCCCCCCCCCCCCCCGATCCCACCACCCTTCCAACGCTCTCTAGCAAAAAGCTTGATGCTTTCCATACTACATCCATGCCACCCACCAACATCACGCGGAGTTATCGGTCGTTATAACTTTCTAATTGTCCCCCTTTCATCCGGGCCATGTGGCTTTCATCGCCGCCATAATTGAATAGTGACCTCCAGCCTGGTGGTCCAACGCCCCAGGTTTTTTTTCTCTCTCGAAAGTCCTTGTCGATATTCCAAGCTCCCGCAAGCTCAAAGCATAGCAAAGCATGTGGGACGGATGTCTCGCGAGAGTTGCTAAGACCTAACAATAGTGCATGAGAGTTGCAGCAGAATAAAACTGCACGTACTATATTAGATCAACAACAACAGCAGCAACAACAGCAACAACAACAACAACAACAACAACAACAACAACAACAACAACACAGCGACAGATTTTTGATTATTGTACACGTCAGAAATGACTGTTCGGACTGCCTCAAATCAGTCGTCCCGAGAGGCATGCGCTTAGGTTTTGGGAATGAAATCATGATATCATTGCGCCAGAAATACCTTCATTCAACCGTGCACACCGTGTAGTCGACTCTGCTGGTAATTCTGACCAGCGGTGCATTGCTCATTTGTTGACCAACTTCGTAGTTTCTTACAACAATAAAACGTGTTGGCATTTGGCTTAAACCAGTTTTTATTTCCTAAATCTGACTCCAACCGGCGTCAGCGAGTCGTATACGTCCCTGACAGTATTTGAGAAAATATGAAGGAAAAAGAATTGGGACTTTGAGGATGAAGAGTCAGGCTGGTTCCACACTTCATTATGAATCAGCAAAGTTATGGAGCATTTTCTCGAGTAATTCGTTGCATACATGTACGTGTCAGCTACGGTAGTGCGGATGTCCCTCAGACGTACATATGTACGGTGAAATAGCACACACCACGTTTCTGAAAGTGTGTCGCTGGCAGTCGACGATCTTTAAGTTGTAATGGCTCTCGTTGTGGTAGCTCTCTGTTTACCAGGCTGGTAATTGGATGGTTTATTGACTGGATTATTGATATATTGGTTGGCTGCTTTGTTGTTTTGGTCGCTTCGTTTGATATTTGACTGCAAACATTGCTTTATTTGTACCTTCGTTTCGTCGTTCGTTGAAATCGCCAGTTTATTATTTTCTCTGAGGTGACACATGAGTTAAACCATTTTGTTTGTGTGTTTGTTTGCTTGTCATTCCTCCACCTATGCTCTCTTGTCGTCAAGTCTTCACCTATTACGATGAGGAGCGCGCATAAGAAACAAAACTGCGCACGCATACACAGGCCTGAAAGTGGCAAGTATTTTACTCGCCCTGGCGAGTAGAAACATGTAACTGGCGAGTAGAAATGTTCATCTACTCGCCAAATGCGAGTAAAGTTGCTGAACCAAATTGTTGGTTTGACTAGTAATGTTTGCTCTCTGGCTAGTTAGTGTTCTCAATCACTTGCCAAAGGCTAGTACACTATTTTGTTTTACTTTCAGGGCTCAATACATGATGACCACCGTTTCTGTCTCTGTCTGTCTGTCTGTCTGTCTGTCTGTCTGTCTGTCTCTCTCTCTGTCTGTCTCTCTCTCTGTCTGTCTCTCTCTCTCTCTGTCTCTCTCTCTCTCTCTCTCACCCCGTCCGTCTGTCTCTCCTTTCTCTGTTTATGTTTGTCTCTGTCTCTCTGTATCTGTTTCTCTCTCTCTCTCTCTCTCTCTCTCTCTCTCTCTATCTCTATCTCTCTCTCTCTTTCTCTCAATCTCTCTGTCGTAGCCAAGTCAACAATTTCACAAGAGCATCCAACACGTCTGAAGCAAACAATACGCCTTCTTTTCACGCCAGTGAATCGAGAAAGCTGAAGAGCTGTTTTAAAGCTTAGTAATTCCTCTCTTTCATTTAACGATTAACGGGCGTATGGTGGAGGCAAAGGTCTTCCAGTCTGGAAGATCGTTGGTGGAGGAGTTGAAAAGTTGAGAGAAGAACGGTTCACTGCATTTTCACACTCGAGCGGCTCTGCTTTGTATGATGTTTATTTAGCTTCTGAATTTGCTTGCCGGTTGAATTAATGGTGATATTGATAATGCTGCTTGTCCTGTAGTGTAATGGTTGTGGTTTCAACAGTGGTTGATTTCTCATTATTTCATTTTTTTTTAGAGAGAGCTGTGGAATCTTTTATGCAACAGAAGTTATGGTTATTTATTTGCCGTCTTCCTGTCTGCTTTGGGGATCCTTTTGAGTGGTGTGTGTGTGTGTGTGTGTGTGTGTGTGTGTGT
>NW_027126376.1:17500-77000 GCF_037325665.1 Littorina saxatilis | reverse complement strand
GTATTAACTTTAATAGCCTCTTTAATCTAAAGCATGATGTCCGCAGTCCCATGCACAAAACAGCAGATAGTAACTTTCATCTTTCAGACAGGTCAAAAAGAAAGCTATTGTCGTCTAGCCCTAATTGTACATGTATGATAACAGTAAGACAAAGTTAGAGCTTCATTATCTTGCACATTAAGGAAGAATATACAACATGCACCAAACAAATACTACACAGAGTACACCAAATTAAACATATATTGTCTTACCAATAAAAACTATCGCACAAACTACAACACATCCGCGCACACTTATACGTGCACATGCATCCACTTAGACAAATACCAAATATCAAAAGCCTCGCTACTTTCTGAGCCAGAGTGTAGATTATTGTTGTTGTTGGCTGAGCCTATTTCTTAACTTGACACTAGTGTCGTGTGAGGCCCTTACACCGCTGACGAAAATGCCTGTCCTGCATGTTGTCTGACAGTAGTAAGTAGTCTAATAAGCGTACTCTGATATGTACATACATTCATCTTTGGATGACAGGACCAAAGGTGAATAGTCATTTATCGCATTTTTACTGATCACATGACAAAACATGCTGGTGTCATTGGTCAACTAGGAACTGTATATCAATTGACATCGCGCAGGAAGTTCCCAGCGAATTTGATATCGCGCAGGAAGTAGTTTATCAATTTTAATTTTGAAGAATAAAAGTCTCACCTGAAGGAAACAAATGTCTCCCTTTTTTTTAAATCACACCTCGATCTGATATGATTTCAGCTTTCTCGACATTCAGACTGATAAATGTTGATAGTACAGTCAAATCTAACGATAACTAATAATAAACTGGCTGTGAGAAAGAAGATATTAACCAGTTCAAAGTGCGAAAAGCGCAAAACAATAATGGATGAAAGTATGCGGAAACACTCCCGTGACACTGGGAAAAGTGACGCGAGTTGTATGAAACAAGTAATCCTCATCCTAAAACAAAATGAAAGGTTCTTCAGACCTAGCTACCCTAATGTTGTAAATCATGCCAACAGCACACAGACTGATGACGTAGCTAACGGACATTCGTTCAGAAGAAATGGATAGCAAACCGAAATCTGTGGCCTGGCCCCCTAATAAAGTACACGACAGTCCAGTCACTTCCCATTTTGCGGTTGGCTTGACGATTTTGTTCCTCAGTGAACCAAGCATATTTCCGATTGGTATCATAATTCAATCTTCAATTCAGATTGTTATTGTTTTACATTCCTCAGTACTGTGAGCCAATGCAAACACAATGTTAGCCTTCTCTGTCACCAAAAGCAAGTAGTGACTGACATAGGTTAAGTTTTCGTGGACTGGCGACGTGGGATTTACGGGTCCTGCAGGGTTGGACTGGTGCATGGAACGTGACAGGAAATGGTCGACGCAATTTGGTCAGTGCGCAATCCAACTAAACAAATTGAATAAAAGAGTTATGGCTGACCAATTAAGTCAAGTCGAAACGCTTACTGTTTGGTGGATTACATTGGCGGGCACAGGTAAACGCTTGAACAAAAAAGGTGAACAAACAATCGAGCGATGCTTATTAAAAAACACACATTATAAATGGTAAAACAAGAAACAATTACACGCCATCATCTTCATCATCCCGAATTTCAACCATATATATCAATGTCGTTTTCTCATTATCTTATCGCGTAATGCATTGTTCTCGAGATGCTTTCCAGTGTAGAAGTATGTTTGCTAAACCTTTGTTGATAAAGTAGAAGGGATTATTTTATTGTTCAGAACTTGTGAACCGTTACAGTTAGATGTCTTTCATCTTAGTCATAACTATACACTGGGCCTTGACCCATTTTATATGTATGCATTGAGGACAAACAAAGTAACGTACCGGCGGTTATCTCAATATACAAAAGAAAGAGGGGCGTCAATAAAAAGGTATATGATACGTACACGCATTTGCGTAATCGCATCCATTGCATATCTAAACACACACAGACACAGACATACAAGCAGACACAGACACTCACACAGACACAGACATGACCACTCACACACACAGACGCACAAACACATACACAGGCACACACAGACATACACAGACAGACAGTTACACAGCCAGATTCAGACAGACAAACACACACACACACACACACAAACACACACACACACAAACACACACACACAAACACACACACACACACACACACACACATACACACTCACACATAAAAAACCCACACATACACACACACATTTGCGCGTGCGCTTTAAATTATCTTACTATTTATTTATCCATTCATTATTTTTTGTTCCAGCTCTGTTATATTAATGTATGGTTATACTTCTTAACCCTAAAGGCTATATATAGTCTTTCCTGTTTTGGTAATTTTGATATTTGTAATATTTTACGAAGCAGCTAAGCGGAAAACAACTTCAATAGTGAGAGACCATCCGCTGATGATGGAGGCTCCCCGTCGGTATGATGGATGAGGGGCTTCTGGAATACATCTGCATATGCGCCGAGTGAAGGCCAGTTCTGTAGGCACAGCGTCTCCCGCATACGCTGCAGGTGTGCATCTCATCGGGGGCTGTGCTCTGCTTAAGTCGTTGTTTTTGGCTCACGAAGTGTAGCCTATGCGATCGTAACTTTGTCTGTCTGTGCGTGCGTGTGTGTGTGTGTGTGTGTGTGTGTGTGCGTGTGTATGTCTGGTAGAAACTTTAACATTTCGTCATTTGAAGACGTCACATTATGGCGTAAGAGGGTTAGACGTCACGCGAAGGAATTACTGAAAGTCTCGGTCATTGTTATTTTGAGCGGGCCCTTCAAGCGTTATTATTCTGATTTGTTTCGTTTTGGTTTCATTTTTCATTGCTCATTTTTCTTTTTGATTTATCTCCCTTTCCCCATTCTTTTGCGCTTGGAGGACATCATCTTCTCTGATAAGTCGTTTTGATATTTGTATTGTTGTTTTCATATTATTTTTTTTTCTAACCTGTTGAAGACCATTAGGTCGAAACGTTGTTCATTGTCATTTGTTTGTATATTTCGTTGCGAGTCCAGAATATTAGGTATTACTCTTAGTCGTGTCCCTGTAAGTAGGCTACAGACAGACAGATCTAGATCTAGTGTCTCGCTTTCTTGCACAGTGTCACCTATGCTTACTGTATGTGTGTGTGTGTGTGTGTGTGTGTGTGTGTGTGTGTGTGTGTGTGTGTGTGTGTGTGTGTGTATGTGTGTGTATGTGTGTGTGTGTGTATGTGACGGAGTGATTGAGTTTGTGTTACTATTTCTTACGTGAGCCTTGAAGGCTTCGCCTCTTGTTCTCCAGGGTTTTGGCCACTCTTTTCTCCTCGAAAGTCTTCAGACGTCTCCAAAAAGGGCCTTTCCTGAGACTGAGCTTCCCATTTTGTGGTGTCTAGCTCACAGGATTTTGAAGTCTGCGGAAAGCAGAGCTGGATTTGGCGATTCACTGGGAGACTTCTGCATCAGGAGAGCCGTTGTTGCTGATTGTGCTCCCGAGGTAGCAGAACTTGTCCACGAACTTGATGTCTGTGTCGTCAGTAGTGATGGTAGGAGGTGGTGGAGCGCACTGAAACGATGCTGCTGCTTAGACATTTACTCAGTCTTGCCAAGGCTAATCGTGTGTCTAAAGCGCTTGCAGGCAGTTGACAATCTGTCTATAATAAGCTGCATGTCTTCATGTGAGTGAAGGGCAAGGGCACAGTCATCGGCGAATAGGCTTTGAGCCGGCACAAGTTGAAGAACCTGCCGTCTGTCCTGAACTGTTTTGTATACGCCAAGATCAGAGTCCGTTAAGACATTGATCAGCATAGCCGCAAAGAGGATGAAAAGAGTGTTGGGGCGAGAACACAACCTCGTTTTACACTATTTTCCATGGGAAACGGCTCTGACACACCTCCGTTTTCCTGCACACTGGCCTGCATGCCATCGTGTAACGACGCTATCAGTGTGATGAGTCTCTCTGGGCAGCCACACTTTCGCAGGATCTTCCGCAGGCCTTGACGGTTTACGGTTTCGAAAGCCTTGGTTAGGTCTACAAACACCATGTGGAGTTCTTTGTTTTGCTCGCGGCACTTTTCTTGTAGCTGTCCTATTGCTGGGACCATGTCGCAAGTCCCTCTACCTGATCGAAAGCCGCACTGGGACTCAGGGATGATAGCGTCCACCCATGTCATAACATTCTCACAAGTGTGCATATTTTATACATAAGGTCGTGTTGCTACAGTCTGGCAAGAGTCTTATTTTCACTGCTTATAGTGACAAAGTCGCCAAGATAAACGTCATTCTCGAAACACTTTTGCGTTCCCTCTCGAAGAATTTTGAGAGCTAACACGTGACTCTATAATTTCTACACTACTCTTCATAAACAAGAAGAGCAAACGCTCGATCGAGTCACTTTCGCAGTTCTGAATATTATATGAGGCATCAGATGGACAGGAAGAAATTGCTATTCACAACACAATACAGATGTAAATAATTTGATGTAAAGAATAATCCTATAAAGTTTGAATCAAATCCGATGAATAGTTTCAGAGATATGATATTTCAATTTTTTTCCTTCAAGACATACCTGTGACCTTGAAAAAGGTCAAAGGTCACCAAAGCAGACGTCAAAGTGTAGAGGTCACTGGGAGTCACGTTCACATAAAATTTGAGCCCGGTCACTTTTATAGTTTCCGAGAAAAGCCCAACGTTAAGTTGTGTGTTGCCGAACAGAAAAGGCTAGTTATCTCCCTTGTTTTTCTGATAACGTTCGTAAAAGGCTACAGATGTAAATACTTTGATGTAAAGAATAATCCTACAAAGTTTCAATCACATCCGATGAACTTTGTCAAAGATATAAAATGTCTAATTTTTCCTTTGACGCTGACCTGTGACCTTGAAAAAGGTCAAAGGTCAACGAAACCATCGTTAAAGTGTAGAGGTCATTGGAGGTCACGACTAATCAAAATATGAGCCGGATCGCTTTGATAGTTTCCGAGAAAAGTCCAACGTTAAGGTGGTGTCTACGGACGGCCGGCCGGACGGCCGGCCGGACAGACTAACACTGACCGATTACATAGAGTCACTTTTTCTCAAGTGACTCAAAAACCTAAACACATACATTTAGCTGTAGATCTTTGTAATGTGGCCAGTTAGATTAAAACCAAATACATTGCCACAAAGTTAATTCATTCTTCTATCGTATGAAATAAAGAGTTTTATTTTTCATTAATTAGTGTTTATTGCAGTGTACCGGAGACCTAGGACACCTACTAAAATCAAATTCGCAAAACCAAACCTGCAGACACTAAAATACACACAAAATCAAAAAAAGTAAGACGGACCCCGATTTTGATCTCAAATGGAAGAACAACTCACTTTCTACCCATTCGATTTTATTTGGTTACGCTGTTATTCCTAGCAGTGTTGTTTTGCTATTTTGAAGAAGACTGGTGGTGTTCGCTTCGTCAGAAGCCGTAAAAGGCCTGTTCTGGTGTCGTTTCTTTTGGCTATGTGGGTAAAAACCCTGTTGTTTTGTAATGGCTGGTTGTATTGCTTGTATTGATAACACACTGGCAAATACGCGTGTAAAATATCATGGCGTTTTGATGAGTTTGTTGGACGAACTGGAACTTTTCAGAAGTTTTATTAAACTGTAATAACTTTGTACAGTATAGTTGCAAAAATTCAGCATTTTGCGAACTCCAACACAAATGAATATTACAACTGGGGATCAATTTTGGTACAAAAGCAACAACGCGCTTGTGTGGCAGGGAAATGTGAACGCGAAACAACAATTACGAAAAACTGGTCTTCCAACAGCAAAACCCAGTCCAGCGCAGCAGACTGAACTGGCACGTCACTCACAGCAATAATAAGCGTGCCAGTGTAGAGTAGTAGTGTAGAGTGACGTCTTTTTGCTATGATGTCGAAGATTTCACGAGGCTTTGGAAGAGACCAAAGTTCCATAAGACGCATCTTCAATTTTAGAGCTTCCACTCCGAGACGTTTGGAACAGAAGGCATGTAAGCACATAATAGGGACATCCAGATTCAACCTTCGTCAGACGAACATTCGTCGGTGGTGGGGATTTCCTCTCTATTTTTAACTTTGTGCCTCATTGCGCATGCGCTTGGTTTTTGGCGCTCACCACTGCTTGCCGAAGATCGGGATCTGCGTGGTGAAAAAGGCATGTTTGACAAACCTCAATCAGCAATCTTCGTGAGTACTTTTAGTCCTTTTCATAATGTTAAAAATATGTTTTATGAGCGCAGTGTTAAAGTTTAATATCTTTACGACGCTTCTGTGGACTGTGCATCTGTAAACTGTTCATTTTGGAGGCGTAGTGCATGAACACGGATACCCACACAAAACTCAGAACTTGAGTCGACGGGCGACATATCCTGCCAATTATTTCCCTTGATCTCTCTTGTTTCCACTAGACCTATTTGTTTTAGAGTTCGGAGATTTTACAGGAATGAATCTAAAAATCGAAAAAAAATTCAGTGTTGCTTGTGTACCCAGCATATTCAGATGTCTGGAATATTCCGATAAAAAAGACTCGTCATATATAACACAACTCGTCATCACTGTTTCGAAAAACAGACGAACGCACGAAGAACTTCGCGTAGATCTGGACCGAAATTAGAAGGTGGTGACCGTGACGGGATGTGACGTCACCACTTCAACAAACTCGCGAACATCGGAACTCACGAACTTTTGACGAAGGCAAATCTGGATGTCTCTAATGTAGAATAAACAGAATACTACATGGCTGGCTGTGTGATACCAGGTTTACACTCGTTGCTTTGGCTCATATTTCAATATTAAAAAAAACAAAATTACAAAAACCTCGTGTTAATCTGGTATCACACAGTAAGTATGTAAAGTGAGAGACGCCGTCAGTCACAGGTGTGGATGAAAGCAGCTTACACAGATCAGGTGATCGATATCGAACACACGTAGACATTCTTTACATCTAGTGTAAGACGAAACCGATGTTCGGTTATGCAAAATCTTAGCTGTGTGCTGTACAAAAGACATTTAAAAGCGCGGAGTCCACTCATCGCATTTCACTCTGCTCTATGCCTTCAACAACGACACATCGGATTTCGTAATGTGTAGGGGCGAATAACAGTGAGTGTGAGCTTCATTATTTGCTTTTTCGGACGTTTCCCTCTCAAAGCCCGATATTAATTGGGCGCAGTCGATTTCTTGAAGTCTATTTCACGAAGCTCGCTGCACGCAGCTTTGGCATTACAGTTCGGTAAAATGTCTAAATCGCGAAGTCTTTTTGAAGTCAATTTCGGGCTCAATTAAGGAAGGCATTTATGTTGTATGACCGCGTGTTGTACATATCGCTGCTGCTTCTGATTCTGAAAATGTTCATAGTAATAAGAATAATGTGTGACTTCAGTTGAGAATGCAAGCATGGTATTACATTTTTGGATCTCAAAGTCGGCGTAATCCCGATTTATTTCACTAGTCACTTCGTTGTTGGTGTGTTCATGTGGCTTTCTAACACTATTCTCTTACATTTCAACCGTTGTTTGAGAAAGAGTATAACAGCATTTTACAGAGAATAAAATGAACCGTACAAAGTCAGTGAGTCATGTTTGATGGGGGGGGGGGGGGGGGGGGGGTTCTTTTGTTACTTAGTCCTTTCACTGCATTCCATTACTGTTCTCATAACTTGTGATAGTGGAAATATGTGCAATGTGGAATGGTCCTTATTTTTTAGGTGCTGGAGTAGTTCTGTGATGGTAGTAGTTTTGTGCAATGCGACTCTAAGTTCAGGTGCTTGAGTAGATCTGTGATAGTCTGTTAATACTGTTGTTTTAAACTGTCTAACTGGCTAGATCATGATTATATAATTTTATGTGATGATCTGACTATATGATAATAATTACGTGTACTACTTACTTTTAAATGGATTATAAATTTTAGGTATTGTTCTAGTATTCACTAATGTTGTATTGATATTACTGGCACCCCTTTTAAACTGATATGGTTTTTACGTTTACAAGGCGACGATGTGAATTTGTGATGTAGATATGTGGCTGGTTATGTGTGAGAATGTAAATAATTGTGTGTGTGTGTGTGTGTGTGTGTGTGTGTGTGTGTGTGTGTGTGTGTGTGTGTGTGTGTGTGTGAGTTGTGTCTGTGTGTGCATGACAGTGTAATGTACGTATGTATGCATGCATGGTGATGTGTGTCTGCATATGTGTCTGGTTGGTTTTTATTTTATTTTTACCGTGCCGTGCCAAGATGAAATCCTTTTGCAAAATTGGTGAATAAATATCTTGTATCTTGTAGAAAGGTTCGGGTATTCCCGATTCTATGTAATATTCACGCGAAGGTATTTTTGTACCAAAGAGAAGTGTTTGAAAGTAGGCCAGATGATTGCTGTCTGCTACGTATTTATGTGATTTGATCTAGTCATCCGAGTAATCGGTTTGTCAGGAATCAGCAGTACTATTCTGTAAGGATAGACGGCCGCGTACCTGTTTAGTTTCTTGTGACACGTAGAATAAGATTGATGACCAAATAAGGATTTAAACAAAAATCAGATTTTTTTTATGGCAGAATGATTTCGTTTGTACTTTTATTGGTCGCGCATGCAGGCGCTAGGCGTCTCTCCCTCTCTGTCTGTCTATCTCTCTCTCCCTTTATCTTTGTCTCTCTCCCTCTGTCTGTGTGTCTCTCTCTCTCTTTCTCTTTGTCTCTCCCTCTCTGTCTGTCTGTCTGTCTCTCCCTCTCTGTCTGTCTGTCTGTCTCTCCCTCTCTGTCTGTCTATCTCTCTATCCCTTTCGCTTTGTCTCTCTCCCTCTCTGTCTGTCTGTCTCTCCCTTTCTCTTTGTCTCTCCCTCTCTGTCTGTCTATCTCTCTATCCCTTTATCTTTGTCTCTCTCTCTCTCTCCCCCTTTCTCTTTGCCTCTCTCTCTATATATATCTCTCTCCCTTTCCGAGGCTCTTTGTCTCTCTCTCTCTCTCTCTCTCTCTCTCTCTCTCTCTCTCTGTCTATCTCTCTCTCCCTTTCTCTTTGTCTCTCTCTTTCTGTCTGTTTGCGCACTGGGTATGGTTGCTGAATATTGCACGTTTGGTTGATTGGTCAATTGGCTCTGATAGATTCATGTATTCATTCATTCTTGTTAAAAGGCTTCTCTTAAATTTTTCCAAGGTTTTACGCGGAGATGGTTGCGGGTTAGCATCCTGATGTCCTCGTGTGACCCATGGAACCATACACAGCACTATATTAGCGTTCCTCACTGAGTGGCGTGTACACGTGACTTTTAACAGGATGAGACTTACATCAAATCAAACGTGTTGAACAGTTACCACCAGCCTCGTGTACAACACTTTTATCAAACGATCTCGGCTGCCATGGAGGACGAACGCCAAAAGGCAGAGACATTTCTGAAGTCACTCTCCGACCTCTTGCAGAAGATCTGCAGGTTGTGGCCTCCTGGCGTGGTCCGTGTATCAGCTGAACTACGAAAACATTTGGATGAACTTAATGACGGGCTTAATTTGTTCCTGGGTCTGCCAACGTCATGGATAGAGGAATACAGGAGAAAGGCAGGAGAAGTTCTGATCAACTCGGGGCTGATAGCCGTGCTGTGTAAGAAAGCCACGCCATGGTTTGAAGACAAACAGGGCGGTTGTGTGACTAAAGTGATATGGGCACTTTGTGTGTGCATGGGCACAGCCATATTACTGAAAAAGGATGGAGATCTTCATCGGCTGTTGCTTCTGATGGTGAATCTGCTGAAGGAGTCATTTTTGGACCACACGGCGGGTACTCTGCAGCAGGTGAGTCTATGGGTCAGCTCGGACTGCGTAGAAAGCGAAGGCTATTTCGAGCAGTCAGCATCTCGAAAAACAACACAACTCCTCACTCCATGTAGCTTGGCTTCCTTCAATTTCAATTTTCCTTCTTTTTTGTTTTATCACTTATTTTATCATCATTATTAAAAAAATAAAATAAAGGGGGTGTGTGTGTGTGTGGGGGGGGGGGGGGGTGGTCTGTTTTATAGGTTTGTACAACATGCAAAGGCCGTGTCATTGGCCCACTGCGGTGGGCGTTGTTTTGTTTTGTTTTGCACAAAAAATGTCAATACTGAGCATGAATTATCTCCCTGCTTCCCGTCCTCCTTCTCTGCCTTCTTTTACATTTTGTCTAAATTGTGTCGAACATACAATCTACGTAGGCAAGCATGATACGTCATGACGTCATATAATTCCTAGCATATTGACGTAATGCTAAACATCCAGTTATCTCGAGTTTTTTCCGTAATACATGTCCGTGGGTTTTTCAATGTTCGGTTATTTCCGTGGCTTCATGCGGAAAGGGAACCGTCGTCTGCAATCAACGACATTGACCATTTTGGTACTTGTTGCTGACAAAAACATGATTTTAACACAGAATTTAATGTTAGAATAGCTATATAAACGCTATTGTGTTTTCATCGTAGCAATAGGGTCCGATATTTAGACTCGAACAAGTATAATGCATCATACTTGTCTCGTCTAAATATCGGACCCTATTGCTACGATGAAAACACAATAGCTGTTAATATAGCTATTCTGATGGACACGTGGGGGAATTCGGGGGCTGTGATTGGATGGTCTCACACATCCCTTTTCCGATCATCAAAGCATAATGCTACGGAAGTCGGCCATTTTTGCCAATATCCAAAAGCATATTGTGTGTGTTTTTGTTGTTGCTTACTGTACATGACATACATTACGTGTAAAATCCAGTTCTTTAACAGGCAACAAACCTTGCAACTTTCCAGAAGCTGCAATCTGAAGCGACCTATCTCTGATTCTAGCAGACGATCTCTCCAATGTTTAACACAAAATCAGCAAACTCTCCTGTCACATAGAACGTCCGTTGTATAGTGCAATGTTGAAATGAAGTTACCGGTCTGAAACATTTAGTCGTTTCTTCTGAGACAATCATTGTTCTCTTATCATCTACAGATTTACCGCAGTCTTCACCACGCGAATTCCCAACAAAAGTCAGACTTTCGAACATACAATCTACGTATTTGTGTTTGTTTGTTTGCTTAACGTCCAGCCGACCACGAAGGGCCATATCAGGGCGGTGCTGCTTTGACATATAACATGCGCCACACACAAGACAGAAGTCGCAGCACAGGCTTCATTCTCACCCAGTCACATTATTCTGACACCGGACCAACCAGTCCTAGCACTAACCCCATAATGCCAGACGCCAGGCGGAGCAGCCACAGATTGCCAATTTTAAAGTCTTAGGTATGGCCTGGCCGGGGTTCGAACCCACGACCTCCCGATCACGGGGCGGACGCCTTACCAATCTACATAGGCAAGCATGATACGTCATGACGTCATATGATTCCTAGCATATTGACGTAATGCTAAACATCCGGTTATCTCGAGTTTTCTCCGTAATACATGTCCGTGGGTTTTTCAATGTTCGGTTATTTCCGTGGCTTCATGCGGAAAGGGAACCGTCGTCTGCAATCAACGACATGGACCATTCTGGTAATCTGACAAAAACATGATTTTAACACAGAATTTAATGTCAGAATAGCAATATAAACGCTATTGTGTTTTCATCGTAGCAATAGGGTCCGATATTTAGACTCGAACAAGTATAATGCGACTCGTCTTCGACTCGTCAGCATTATACTTGTCTCGTCTAAATATCGGGCCCTATTGCTACGCTGAAAACACAATAGCTGTTAATGTCATGTTTACTCTAAAAAGTTGCTCAGAATGAAAAAGAATAGGTTCAGTAAGTACTACGGTCGCATGCTTTGCGGAGACGAGCGTGACCCGCCTCGGTCTTTGGGTAGGGTTAGCCGAGACTATCTGAATGTAGTCCCGGCGATGATTGGTTTGTGGTGTTGATCTTTTAGTTTGTTACCGACTGACTAAATGTTTTTATGTCGCTTTACGCGACTTGTTTTGTTCTTCTCTCTCTTTTTTCCCCTCTCTATCCTTCTCTGTCCCTTTCTGTCTGTCTGTTTGCCTGTCCGTTCTTCTGTCTGTCTGTCTGTCTCTCTATCTATCACTGTTTCTCTCTCTCTCTCTGTCTTCATCTCTCTCTCTACCTTTCTCTTCCCCTCTGTCTTTCGGTTTCTTTCTCTCTCTCACTCTCTCTCTCTCCCCCATATCTCTTCCTTTGTTTCTCTTGACCTGATTGCAAATGAAGAACTCCACGTGTCATGTTTCAGCAATCTAACGTTGGTGTGGCTGACATTATTGTAAATAAAGTAGAAGGTAATGTTTCAGATGGAATCTGTTTTTACGTTTATTAGAATATTCTCTTACTACACTGACGTTTTTCCTTCCAAGAATATGTAGTAAAATGTCATTGCCGCTAATTAAGTTATTCCTGTTTCGTTCTGAATAGAATTGCTTGTCATGCAGGGGCATTGCATACATTTGAAAAGAAATGATCTGCCGATGAAAACAAAAATAAAAACATGTATTATAATTGAAAATCACCCACTGAGTATTTTGTTAATTGGTTAAATGATAACTATTGTTCATGATCAGAACAATTCTGTTAGGGTGGTGACGAAACCTTGATTCACAGCCTGGGTGTGTTAAGCGGCTTGGCAAGGGTTGAAGAAAACAAGCAGCATTTACGAGATCTGCCAAACATCCAAAGCGTCTTGAGAGCCTACTCCAGATCAGAGAATGAATGGTGAGACAGCTTCATTCTTATTATTTTAGTGTCACAGTATTACGGCACATAACATAATGATATATTGAAACATTTATGGGGACTTTTTACTTAAATAGAAAGAAATATCGGAGAATTATTACTATTATTGTTAATCATTTATCTGCAAATTAATACCCTTTTTAATCCCAAAGCACTTCGTGAAAGGCTATTTGTAACACACTCTTGCGTGGTATGGTGTGGTGTGTTTGCGCGTCTATTTTTACCCCCCCCACACACACACACAAACACACACATGCCCGCGCACGCACACACACACACACACACACACGTAAACACATACACACACAGCGGGGGTCAAGGTCACCTGCGGTGGAAAACAAACAAGAGTTTTTGCGTCTTCAAAGAAACTGCTATTCCGAGATATCTACGCCAAAATAAGGATGTTTCTGGACTTACTGGCAGCGTCTCAAGATCTTCTGTACACTCTTCTGATTAAAAACAGCGTCATTTTGTGGAAAATAAGCGGTAATTGACAAAACTGTCTTTACCATCCGACTCACATCATGCACAGAGGATACACAGAGACAGTGGACAAGAAAGTCGCCTTCACAACAGTTACTGCGCCGCGACCAACAACGCCTAAACCAAAGACTGGGGCAGGTAGAACAGGAAAATTTGACATCAGAGAAACATTAATTTGTGTTTACACTGAAAAACGTACTCGTTAATCAGAAACACTGTCGCTCCTCCTTACACCCCCCCTCCCCATCCCCTCCCCTTCGAACTGTACTTAGCACAGTTTGATTGAATAACACTTTACACACACACACACACACACACACACGCACACACACGCGCGCACACACACACACACACACACACACACACACACACACACACACACACACACACACACACACACACGTGTGTTATAGCCAGTTACTGTTATCTGGTGCTTGGGAATGAACGAGGAAACATAAATATCCTTAATCATGTATCATACATCCTGGACCATAAAGTCGCTCTGTTGGTCTACAATGGTATAAATCAATTACTGCTGACGTGGCAAGCTGACTTGTTCTTCATCTCAAGCGAGTGGGTTCTTTTCGAGACTGGTCAGCTGACTTCTTTTGGGTTTAAAGAACTGGTGTGGTAGGCAAAACCCAAGTGTTTTGTTTAACCTAGCCATTCTAGTCTTATCTTAAGTGATAACTGTGTTTGATTTGTCTAAATATTATAAGGCTTACACATTGAAACACAGACTTCAAACGTACCCAATATAAGTGTCGTTTCACACAAGCCAGTATCATAGTTGTAATCACGTATTAGTTATGGGAAGGAAAAGATTGCCGTTTGAGATGTGTACGTTTCATTGGTCAGGATGTACTACTACGCAGTCACTACTCTGGCTTTGGTGGAGACGGAGAGGCGAGCAGACATATCCTCCCCAAACCATGGCATGGTTCAGTTTCTCCTGGGTCAGCTGAAGGCGCTGGAGCGTGAAGGATTTAATCCACAGGACTTAAAACTGGTGGCAGCAGTGACAGGTACATGTATTGCCTGAATGCCTGTTTCTCTACCTGTTGACCTGGTCGTGACGCTTTAGAATTGGGTTGATTTTTTTCACATTTAACAAAAAAAAGAGAGTTTTTTTTCCCAAAGAAGTAGCAGGACACATTTAAAAAAAAAACACATTTCACCAAATTAGCAGACATGAAGCCACTAACAGTGCCGTAGGAGTATATTATACATGGTTTTGCGTCTTTATTTTCAATTCTTATTTTGATAACCCAACAAAGAAGCAAACAAGGAAAAAACCCGATGAAAAAGTGTCATTAAATGGCCATGGCCATGTTGGGTTTGATGCGTGCATGCCTTGTTTTCTCCTGTAGATGGGTGTCGGCACAGAAGGTCTGCCCGCTGTCCTCAGCCAACATGCTCCGTCTTCATGGCAGCTCAAATTTTTTTCGAGGTTCTCTCCTCTAGATCCGCCGTGTTTCGCCTAGGGGCTTGCGCTGCCTAGTTGATAGGGTCACCTCGTAGAGGATGTGGTCATAGACCACGCACGGTCGGTCTTGGGATAGGGAAACGTTATGCTAGTCCGGAGGGATTACGCCACAATGGCCACCTCGCGAAGACCCAGGGTCCTAGACTAGGGAGGTCCAAGGGGGAGCACCGGGAGGGCTACCCCTCTACCCGCACCTCCAACACAATCCCTTCCCCTGGTAGCTTCATCCCCAAGGAGGAAACAAAGCTACCTGCAACACCCCATTAAATAAATATTGCCATGATTTACAACTGGCGTACCCGTCTGTTTCTGCAGAGTATACGGAAAAAAGAAATATGAAAACAAGCTTCTACATTTGACACACGAGTTAATCCAGGCCTAATATGTTTGCCCAGTAAGTAGTTATTTTGAAACTTGCAGTGAGTCATCACCGACAATATTATCGATGTTCAGCAGACCAGCAAGGGTACTGTGATAATTGTTACCACATACGTACACACACACATACATCTTACTATCAAAGGGACGTAAGTGGTGGAAAATATGGCCGACGACAAGGAAAGTGAGATTTATGTGGAACCAAACTCTTCACATCTGAGACAATAGGAAGCGTTAAAATAAGCAAGCGGTTGCAAGCAAATGAATGTTATTGTTCTTTGTCCGGGGCACTGTCACAAGCAAAAGAACCAGCTTTTATTCTTGAGTGCTCATAGTCCTTAGACCAAGACTGTAATTTTACGAATGGCCACTTTTATGCTAATATTGTTACCAAGTTGCCGGGTTAGTGTAAGCCTAAGTGATAATCATAACAAGTAAGGCAGAGCGTTATAGACAAGAGTATTAAAACATAAGGGTGTATGCGCTCACATTTTGAAAACAAAATAACCAGAACAACCTTTTTTCGTATGCAAAGTCAGTATACACTTGACCCGTTAGTTGTGTGTGCGTGTGCGTGCGCCGGGTTTGTTATTCGTAATCATGGTGACGTTTAGAAGATTTCCCGACACCTGCTTCCACCTGAGTCGTTTAAGTGCTAAACATTTTTTTTGGACATCATAATGACGTGACGTTGTATCCCTGCACTGCGTTCCAAAGCCCAATAAAAAACGGTTTGTTCCAGCTTTCTGCATACTGACAAGGAATCCAGGCAACAGGGAGCTGCTGGTGCAGGAGGGTGTTCTCCCCTACCTGGAGAAAGGCTTGGTGAATTGCGTTTCTGAGAACACGTGTAAAAGTAGGGCTGACGCTTTTTTCCTTGGAATTGTTCTGTGTTTGCGTTATCTCATTTTCCGCCTTTGATGTGTACGATCTGCTTCTTTGTGGACAGAAATCGAAATAATTTTCGTGGTTTTTTTTTTACACACCAATGATCAAATGTCATGCTTGTTTGTTCTTATTTTGGTTGGATTCCATCTGTTATGGTCGAAACCCACATTCGGTTCATTGATTTATTGCTAACTATTACACTCGCACGCACACACAAACACACACACACGCACGCACGCACACACACACACACACACACACACACACACACACAAATATACACACACACACACACACACGCTCCCCCTCAACACACTCATTGTCAGGAATGCATTTGACTTCCCGATGAAAAATATCGTGCGTGTATCAAGTTTCAAGAATTAAATTTCATGGATTTATGTACAGTAGAAAAATGACGTACCTACGTGACATAAAATCATCATGGAGTCGACACAAATAACTGTTCACAAACATTTCTCTGATAGGAAGTGATTGTAAGGACAGTCAGCAGACAAGTGATATCTTGCAGTGGTCTGGTTTCAGAATGGGCAACGTGCTCAAACATCGTGATTACACTGCATAATCTGGCCTGTGTTGACCGGAACAAAGCGGAGATCATGAAGCACAAGAAGTTGCTGGATTCCTTGGTCAGCATCAGCATTGACCAGTCTCATAGTCACCGCCCTGATTGCATTGAAGGTGCTAAAAAAGCGCTATCAAACTTGGGTATGAATCCACAGGACCTGCAGAATGATGGAACACGACGTACAGGTGAGGAAGAGCTTTCAGACCTGTTTGTATATTCTGTAATTTTTTTATAGTTTAGAAATAGTGTTTTGTGGTTAGACTTTGAAGAAACTATCATTTACATACTAATTAAATACAACGTGAAGTATTGGAGTTAACCGGTAATTACCTGTAATTTACCGGTTGAAATGAGAAAATACCGGAACAAAATTGGCTCCTGGTATGACTTACCGGTTGATTTTTAGAGCTACCCGGTGTTTTTTCGCTGGTAAAAAAATCATCATCAAAATCGCTTGCAAAGCACACAAATTCGCGTCATGAACCACCCGCGTAAATTCAACATAATGCGTTCAATGATCTGTATGTTGATGCCTTCCCATTGTTGCCATAACCGCTTCGATCAAGGGCAGCTAAATAAAACGTGAATGTAAACAAATTAAACAGAATTCCAGCTATGAATTGCTATACAAATAAAACACTAAACAAAACAAAACCCAGCAATAACTGAAGAACAATCCCTCATGGACCTTCCATGTTTCAAATTCATTAATAGTATATTTTATTATAGGAACTTTGCGATCAGTTTTTTCCCTGCACCACCTGGCATTCGCCCCTTTTCTGTTTGTAGCACGCCTTTCAAAATGCAATGCTCACTTCCTTAATCTGCGAGGAAGCAAAAGAGATAATACAAAATAAAATGATGTGAAAAGGGAAATAGACACGGAGTTTTTTCTCTCCAGTAGGTGTACAATTAAAACCGACGTAACTGTGCTACGCGAGCCTTTAAATCAATACCACTCATTTAATGTTTCGTTTAACAACAACTGCCGGTTTTAAAGACTAGGAACAGTAACATCAAGTCTTCATTACATTTAGTCAAGTTTTGACGAAATGTTTTAACATGGAGGGGGGAATCGAGACGAGGGTCGTGGTGTATGTGTGTGTGTGCGTGTGTGTGTGCGTGTGTGTGTGTGTGTCTGTGTGTGTGTCTGTGTGTGTGTGTAGAGCGATTCAGACTAAACTACTGGACCGATATTTATGAAATTTGACATGAGAGTTCCTGGGTATGATATCCCCGATCGTTTTTTTCATTTTTTTGATAAATGTCTTTGATGACGTCATATCCGGCTTTTCGTGAAAGTTGAGGCGGCACTGTCACGCCCTCATTTTTCAACCAAATTGGTTGAAATTTTGGTCAAGTAATCTTCGACGAAGCCCGGACTTCGGTATTGCATTTCAGCTTGGTGGCTTAAAAATTAATTAATGACTTTAGTCATTAAAAATCTGAAAATTGTAAAAAAATTTTTTTTTAAAAACGATCCAAATGTACGTTCATCTTACTCTCCATCATTTTCTGATTCCAAAAACATATAAATATGTTATATTTGGAATAACAACAAGCTCTGAAAATTAAATATATAAAAATTATTATCAAAATTGTTTTTTCGAAATCAATTTAAAAACACTTTCATCTTATTCCTTGTCGGTTTCTGATTCCAAAAACATATAGATATGATATGTTTGGATTACAAAACACGCTCAGAAAGTTAAAACGAAGAGAGCTACAGAAAAGCGTGCTATCCTTCTCAGCGCAACGAATACCCCGCTCTTCTTGTCAATTCCACTGGCACTGCCTTTGCCACGGGCGGTGGAGTGACGATGCTACGAGTATACGGTCTTGCTGTGTTGCGTTGCGTTCAGTTTCATTCTGTGAGTTCGACAGCTACTTGACTAAATGTTGTATTTTCGCCTTACGCGACTTGTTTTTCTCTATTAAGACGAGTGTACATAAGTGTATGGTAGAATGAACGACCGTCCATTTTTCTAGTTATTCAAGGCTCAAATATCTTAGGTATTATTACATGGTGCATCCATTATTACTGAATTGATTATTAATATTCTTTCATTTTCTTATGTCTCTCGTGTAGGCTCGCTGGACATAGCTGCCCCTGACAATCACATGAGCAACGAGACCAAAGACTCTGGGCGCCTGATTTCAATACCCGCTCCACAGAGAATGGATAGCACGAACGATGGCCTTACCAGCTCCTTGCCCAACGGTTCCACAAATCTCTCCAGTGGCGTGCAGTTCGGAAACATACCTCATAGTGGCTCGACCTGCAGCATGCAGCCCGGCAACAGTGGCAAACACACCCCAAGCAGTACACCCAGCCCTCGACCATCTTCTGCAGACAGCAATAGCATGAAGGACTCTTCAGACGACGAGCCCAGCAGATCATCAAGTCCTGTCACTGTCCAGCGGGTGTCCAGGACTCGGAGGCGCACGCCCTACAGTCGCACCCCAAGTCCCAGAGTGCCGCTGGCTCTGAGAAATAAGTTCAAGCCTCTTCAACCTTTGGCTGAGAGTGTTACTATGAAGAATCCATTGGATGGCGAGACCAGCAAGACATCTCATCCCTCGAGTTTGCAGCAAAGGTGCAATCCACAGGGTCGCAGTTTCCGTCCGTTAGCGACCGTTTCTCGTGGACCATCTACAGCCCCCTGTACTCATCCTTCCCCCGCCTGCAGCACCACTGCCCCCGTCCCTCCCATTTTCTCCCTCAGTGCTGGTGGCTTTACTGTCTGTCTCTATCCTGAAGGATCACAGCCCAGGACTTCTGGATCCTCGCATCATCGCTCTGACAGAGAGCAGCTCATCTACAGCAACGAGAGGCAAGTCATGAGCCTTTTGTGGAGATTTGTTCTATATGGAATGTTCAAAGAAACAAGTTGATAAACCTACTTTGAAATAGGAAGTAAGTTGGGAAATTTGTGACAAGATTTTGTGACTGTTATTTAAGGTGTTAACAAGAAAGCATGTAATAAGTTATTGCAACCAATCATGCATAGCCTGTTTTTTTAACAAACACCTACCAGATAAAGTTCCACCAGTTAGGTCAGTTTTAAGAGAATATGTTAAGCTGCTTTATTCCTAAAGAACAGGCTTTAATTTCATTCCAGAAATGATTTGAGCATTAAACCACTTTAAATGTATCTAGCTTCAAATTTATGATGAAATTCCAGCCAATTAAATACCATTTGAATATTCAGGAACTGCCATGCTCTCCTCTTAAACCTGATCCCATTTTAGTCTCAACGTATACTTGCAGGAAATGTCAATAGTGTTTTAATTCTCTGCTGACCCACCTTCGTCTGATTTCAGTCAGCCATCAGAGTTATGCATTCCTCCATCGAACATTTCCTACCTCCCTCGTTCCAGTGGCAAGCAACAAAACCTGAGATCGCCGAACCCCGACGGAAACTTCAACGACTTTCAGCCCTTGTCCCAACAAAACTCTGGTTCAGAATCTCACGTGCCGGAACACCAAGCGTTCAGCAGCTGCCGGCCTCCAGGGGACCCTGGGTTGTCTCCCATGGGTCAAGGGTCTTTTTCTTCTGTTCCAAGACAACACCGTGAGTGTTGACAACTGTGACTGGTTTTAACTAGTTCTAGGGTCCTGCCTTGTCAGGGGCTACTTTGAAAGATGTTGACAGGATAATAAGGCACAATTGTATGTCACAGGCACTCAGCTGCACGAGCTGGAAAAAACCTCCCTCATTGCTCTTTTTCAGCCTTATGCCTCGGAACATTTGTTTTTTACGTATGGCGTTTGTGCACACCTTCCTCCCCTATTTCCACCTGTACTCCTCTCTCTCTCTCTCTTTCTCTCTCTCTCTCTCTCTCTCTCTCTCTCTCTCTCTCTCTCTCTCTCTCTGCCCTCATGTAGCTAACGTACAGATGACCCCTATAGATGTCATCTGCAGTCACCAAATTATTGTGCTCTGAGTGATGCTATAATCTTGAATCCAAACGTTGTCATTGTTTGATAGAGACACAGGGTCTGGTCTATGTTTCAGGCAAATGGGCAAGTGACGTGAAAACGGAAGCAGGAGGACTTCAGACCCCCAGTCAGACATCTGCCTCACTGTCCAGAGCTAATGAAATGACATGTGAGCAATACTTACTGTGTCCAGAGTGTGGGTTGTCCTACACGTCCCAAAATGACAGTCACAAAGGTCGAGGCAAGCGTCGAAATCAGTCTGAATGCCCTGATTGCCAGCCGTCCCGCAAATATACCTCTTCCGTTAAGCAACGCAAGTCCCATTCTATTGCTGAAAGAAGACATGGCAATGCCCTTCCAAGCAAAACATGCGGCCAATCGAGTGAGTCAAAACATTCAACTTACAATCCTAAGGCCACTGACATGTCTGCGGAGTACAAACCATGTATTGCTGGCGGGATGTTTAGAAACTCTGATAGTTCTGCTCGGCCATTTTCCAATCCTGAAACCAAACACTCCAAGCATTCCACTTCCCGTGAATGCGGGCCGTCATTTTCGTGCCACGAGATCCCAAGTAAAAGCTCTGTTATAAAAATAGAAAAAATGCCATTGGTAAAAGCTGAACATTCCCCTCAGACATCCATGCAATGTCTGAAGACTGCTTGGAATACTTGGTGTCAGCTGATGAATTTCGCTTTAACACGAAGCACAACAAGCATTTCAAATGCAGTGAGTGCGAGAAGCGGTTTGCCTATAAGAAAACCCTCGCTAAACATGTAAAAGATAAACACGACCCAGAGAACGAGAGCTGTTACAAGTGTGTGGTCTGTGACAAAGGGTTTGACTGCGAAAGATACAAAAAAGAACACGAGAAGATACACGGACAATTTGCATTCGAAAGGTACAAATGTCTAAAATGCGGGAAAGGATATGCACACAGATCATCCTTTAACAAACACCTAAAATCATGCGGTCGTTCTGGTGATGCTTTCTGAGTGCACATCATGCGAAGACATCCGAATTAGATATGACAGCCTGATACGGAAATGAAACTTAAAAAAAAAGAATGAAACCTACATGATTTTTTCGGAGCAGTTGTATTCGATCGTGAAAACCTGCTTGCCTGTCAAGGAAGTCACCATTCGGGAGGGAGACACACCCTGGATCACATCATATATTTTGAAATTAAAAGACCGAAAAAGATTTATTCATACTATTGCTGTGCATGTAGACACACCACAAGCTTGGGAACTCTTTCGTAAGATAAGGAACCAATACACAGATGCTATTCGAACGCGAAAGAAACAATATTTAGAGGAACTTGACCGGTCCGTATCTGATCCAAAGAAATTTGGTCAGAAGCAGTGGTGGAAGTTAGTTAACAGGTTTATGGCAAAGAAAGGCTCAGACCAAAACGAAATCCCGCCACTAACAGTTGATTGTAAAACCTATTTTGAAGACCAGGAAAAGGCTGAATTATTTAATATGTCTTTTGTTAAACAATCAGAAATAAACGACACAGACGATAATGTTCCCGATATAGATAATGCTGATTTTTTTGTCGACGATATGGTCGTGACTTCTGAAGAAGTGAAAAGTGTAATAGAAAGTCTTGATACATCTAAAGCTGTCGGGCCTGATAAAATTCATAATAAGATTCTTATTGCAAGTTTACCTATAATAGCAGAACCTCTATCTATTTTATTTACAAGATCATTAAATGAGGGCGTATTTCCAAGCATATGGAAAACAGCACACATAACACCGATATTTAAAAAGGGGGATAAAGGAGACTGTTCAAATTATCGTCCCATCTCACTCTTAAGCTGCGTAGGTAAAGTCCTTGAAAAATGTGTTCAGAAACATGTGTTTGATTATTTTGTATCGAATAACATAATCACACCTTCCCAGTCACAGGAGCTTGTATCAAATCGCCGGTCGATCATTATTTACAGTCCACTACTACGACATACTACTAGTACTATATACTACAAGGAATATAACGCAGAGTGCTCCGCACTGCCGACTCGCTCCGTTTCAAGCTTTCTACATCACTTTCTGCACCCCCTTCCCGAACGCACGAAACTCACACACAAACAAAAATGATTAAGCTTTCACTTCATGCAACAAACTCGAAATAACCATTCACCAACTTCGAGAAGTTTGTCAAGAACGGGCTCGGTGTCCACACCACTCCATGAGAGGAACCTGGAGCCTCGACAAATCGAAAGTGCAACTCGCGCCGATGTTTTCCGCTTTTCGTACGCTCTCAAGGGTGTACAACATTTTAGCGGCCTGTAATTAGTCCACTACAACTGACGAGTTACACAGCAACCCCCAAACACGTGAAATGATACACAAAACATTCTCTTTGAGCTTAATATTGAGACTCAGCCGTTTCCTTCGGACGAATACAGAAGGTCATTTCCGCCAGCAATCGGCAGTCAAAAAGCGCGTGACGTTTCGATTGGTTAAAAAGAATAATAGAAAGCTTTTTTTGATTGGTTGTAAATAAATCGAAAGGAAAAATTATTCGTGAATGGCTATTACTTTTGATCATCAAGTTATCATCGAAGCAAGGATGAAGTTATTAACATGGCAAGTACTTATGTTAATGATTATGATGTGTGTGTGTGTGTGTGTGTGTGTGTGTGTGTGTGTGTGATCGAGTGTGAGTGTGTGTGTGTATATATTTTTCTTTGGAATTTTTTCGAACTTTTTATATGTAACTACATTCTCCAAAGAATTGTAAAGCAGTTTAAATTTTGAAGATCAGTACATATTTGATTTTTTTTTAAATTGCGATTTTAGGGCTGCTGAAAAATTGACCGGCACCCTTTACAACCTGTCCTGCACACAATTTCAGCTAAATCCTGTTGTAATTGATTTAAAGGGCTTTCTTGTCATAAATACTATACAACAGAAATACAAACAAGTACACAAACAAAAATCAGGTATTTTTACATGATTTAGTAAAGTTTTGATTTCTATTGCCATGAGTTATCTTTTTTAATGTAAGTCTCCATTTGGCTTAAATAATCTTAATTTGTAATGTTGTTTAATTATATGAAGATATGTTGAGGCGTGTGCTAAGTTAAAACATCTAGGCTATTTCATTTTTCAAATAATGAAGATTTCTATGTCTAAGTGTTTTATAATTACACATTAATTAACATGCTTTCATTTGGAATTTCGAGGTTGTCATCGTGGATTGACGCCCGACCAAAGTTAATTGAAGCCCGACGGAGCGATTATGTTGTAATTCAATCTGACGACGATCTCTTTCCTGCTTTCATGCGATGGTAAACAGACAGAATTGGTTCTGTTCTGTTCACACACTACTTTCAGTCCACCTACCTGCAACTGCAAGGGTCAAGTCCCAAGAAATATGTATCTGTATTCCTATCTTATCACTCTGCTCCTCTTTTGTTTTCTTTCACATACATTTTCCCTTCTTTTTCGACGGGTTTCTGGACAGCTAACTCAAAACAAATTCTTTTCATCACAAAAGCGATCTTTGGAATTGACTGATGTAGTCCGGAAGAATTCATGCATCAACTTAAGGCACGTATTTGACGTCATCACTTTGCATACCTTATGGTCTGGGTATTTCGCTGGCCTTCATATAGTTGAGGCTGTATCAATGCGCCTCGCCAGCAGGTAGCTAATGGCTTTTTTAGCAAGTGGCTATCGACAAATAGTGACCGGTAATTTTGAATGAGTTGTGGCATTCTGACCAATCACAGGATCTGTTTTATTAAAACGCAAACTTGATTGAATTACAATCTTCTTTAATACTTTACCACAAAGTTAATTATATTTGTTCCAATTAAAACACAAAACACAATTCGTCCAACCATTCATTTAGACAAGACACATGTAATGTTGTTTCTGTAGCTGAATTTAATTTTTGCTTCAGCAAAGGAAATGAATTTTAGAATATTTTGAATAACAAACTAACAAAATAAAACATTTCTTATCAAAGCAAGGCAGATAATCCTTTCACACAATGTAACTTCACCACTTACTACTTGCATATTTCCTAACATTCTAGAACCCCTGGAGCAATTTTTTGATTAATGCTTTTGTGAACAAGAAACAATGAGCCCGGTCACTTTTATAGTTTCCGAGAAAAGCCCAACGTTAAGTTGTGTGTTGCCGAACAGAAAAGGCTAGTTATCTCCCTTGTTTTTCTGATAACGTTCGTAAAAGGCTACAGATGTAAATACTTTGATGTAAAGAATAATCCTACAAAGTTTCAATCACATCCGATGAACTTTGTCAAAGATATAAAATGTCTAATTTTTCCTTTGATGCTGACCTGTGACCTTGAAAAAGGTCAAAGGTCAACGAAACCATCGTTAAAGTGTAGAGGTCATTGGAGGTCACGACTAAACAAAATATGAGCCCGATCGCTTTGATAGTTTCCGAGAAAAGTCCAACGTTAAGGTGGTGTCTACGGACGGCCGGCCGGACGGACGGCCGGACGGCCGGCCGGACAGACTAACACTGACCGATTACATAGAGTCACTTTTTCTCAAGTGACTCAAAAACCATCGGCTCTCATCAAGTGACCGACAAGTAATAATGCCGTTTTCCATCCAATTCCTGTTAAAAATAACCTTTTTATCTATGCAAATATGTACATTATAATACAGACGCTCTGAAGCAAAATCACTCAAGGAGATGGGGACACATTTGCATGCAAAATGTTTATAATGTTTGAAAACATCTCTCCAGAAAGAATTTTGAACTCTTTGCATCAATATGTTTCCAAACTCACCTCCTCTCTTGTGAATGTTATGTACAAGTGGACACAGAGCTTTTAGAAGTTTAGTTACTTTTCCTTCACTACAAAGGACTCGCTGTAACCATGATATCTTCAGAGCTGACAAAAAGCATTTCAAATCCACCATTTTAAGCCCCCCCCCTCTTCAAACGACTGATATGCTGTTGTTCTCTTTATTCTATCTTTCTTACCATTCCATAGAAATGAAAAAAATAACCTATTCAAATCAAACAAAAACTTATCATCAGGGTCTGGTAAACTCATAAACAGATGAGTTAACTTAGACAGCGCCAAACTCTTAATAATAAGAACTAGATTTTACACAGAATGTATTTCACCTAGGCTACAGTAAGAAACAAAATGTGCAAATTGCATCGTCTGTCGACCAGCCACAGAAGCAAACCTGGCCATGTATACGTGTACCTAATACACATCCAACAACCCAGAAACATGCGTCTTTGTTTTTTAGAATGTGAAAAGGATATTGAGCAATTTCCTGCAGAATATGGCCCATTATGATTGCAGTAGGGCTGTTTGAGCCAACCCTATCACAACCCCCGAATCCCCCACGTGCCTACCAGAATAGCAATATATAAACATACCTATTATTAAGTACAAAACTTTAAAATATTACATAATAATTGAAAAATTCTGAATTCAATATGGTACACATGTAACAGAGCAAAAATCACTAAGAACATCTAGCATGAATACAAATTAAAATAAAAATGATTATACAGTTAACTGCAAAATCATAAGAACATTATAATTAGAAGTAGTGTTGACGGAGCAAATGAAGGGGGATAGGAAATTGTAGATAATATACCCGTGGAAACATCTAAATAGCAATTCACATGGTAGTAAGTACAGCAGATTATAACAAACAATCCTCGATTTCAAATTGTTCAACTAGCACAGGAAAGAAGCTGCACACAGCCAAAATTCATAATCAGCAGTTCAGGGATGTCGTTAGGCATCGGACATCGGACAGACCGATTCAGAGGCTCAAATGTCTGATTCACAGCCGCATGGCGGTCACATGTCCTATCTTTTTGAACTGAGCGCTGACATCCCTGTCCGATAAGAACTCAATTCCTTCGGACAGCGCGATACTCGTTAATGTTCCTTTCAAGATACACATTTTCAAAAAGCGACCAAGCACTCTCGCGTATAGGTGCACTAAAGTTGTGCAATGCGGATGTTGCGTTTGGGTGACACCTTTCTGCAGCACATTAAAGTTAGGAGTATGGAAGACAACTCCAACTGACTTAGTCTTGCGTCTGCTTTTGCTTCAGTTCGAGACATTTTGACGAAGCGCACTTAGTTATGCCACCGAAAAATAGAAATAAAACCTGCCAAAGTTCAACAAAAGCTGAACACGTTTCGCTATTCAACGGCATCCTGTGCTACATTAGGGTCAAAAACAGGGGGTAACACGGCGAGCGTCATTCTTGAAAATGAAACAATTCTGATGTCCTATTGAAATTTCTGAAAGCGGTCAAATGTCCTATTGATGCTGAAGAGCTAGGAAATTTGTCCTATAGGGATGAATATGTAGCAACATCCCTGGCAGTCTACCACGACCAATGAAAATTGACGCTCTCATTAACTTGATTAAGACTAAGTACAATTTTTCACGCAACTCAAAAGTTATGAAATATTCTCTTAATTTCTCTCAAACGTTGTTGCTGTTCATTATTAAGATTATTTAGCTTTTTTCACCTGCACAAAAAGGTGTTTACTTCACTGTAAGCAAGTTAATTTTCTTGAGACAAAAGTTAGTCGCCAAGTGAAATTTTGTAACGCTCCTTTCTTAAGTTCTGACAACATTTTGTGCCCGACTCCAAATGGGTTTTCAGTTTGTAGTTTATCAACCTTGAGTATGCATCACTTTTGTCACCCCTCTGTTAATAGCATGCAATACCAAATATAATGTAAAATGATGACATTTCATAATAAGTGACACTACAAAGGGGAACATCAAATATGTACTGTACAAACAATTTCAAATACTCTGAGCAAGCTTTTTTTGTGATGCAGAGTATTGAACACTCACATCTAAAACCATCAGAGATATTCTCAATATCTATATTTTCAATTTTCATTCAAAATATTTTTGCAGCACGTACAGTTCGATCATCATGCAATGCAAATATTTTATGCATTTTATGCATGTAGTTATGACTTCATCACCTTCAAAGTGTCTTTGCACTTCAGTTATAGTATCACTCATTTGCACTATAGACTTTAACAGAAAGACAAAGTTAAATAGAACAGTTTCAAGTCCAGATATATATCTAAGCTCTTGAATTGGGGCTACACCTGAAAGAAACGGAGCAAGCTTGACATACTACAGGATGCCTGCAGTATCACAGTTTTTGCAGTACCATTTTGCCCCTTGTTCGCAGTAATGTGACCAGTCTGTGCTTTTCCCCATACCAGCACATTTTCTGTGAAACCATGCACGACAAGAATCACAAGTGATCCAGTGCTGTCGTTTCTTGTACTGGCCCTTGCACAGATGACACTTTGAGGGACTTGATGAAGGCATAACTGTTTGAATCCCTGAACCTATGTCGATTGCACTCTCACTCTCAGTTCCGGATGTACTTGGCATGGAAGGACCAGCACATGCCATACCTTCAGCTACAGGTTGAGTGCAAAAGTCCTTCAGCTGTTGCATGAGATCGTCTTTCTTCATTCGCATTGATGATCTAACTTTGTAGAAATCACAAATTGTGACCAATTGATTCTTGGTAAAGTGGTCGCAGCTGCCCCCTGACTGCAACACTGCCTGCAGTCGATGCAGAAAGACAATCTTCCCATGGGAAGCATCCTCATCAAAGTAATAATATGATAGTTGCGCTTCTTGCTTTGTTTTCATTTTCTTTATTTTTATTTGAATTCTGTGTGCAGCTTCTTTTTGCACCTGCAGCTGATGTAAGAAATCTTTTCGAAATTGGTTATTCAAAATGTTTAAAGAAATGTGTACAATGTCCCTGAACAGCCCTGTGAGACATTCAACTCTGTCAAATTATTATCAAAATTGTTTTTTCGAAATCAATTTAAAAACACTTTCATCTTATTCCTTGTCGGTTTCTGATTCCAAAAACATATAGATATGATATGTTTGGATTACAAAACACGCTCAGAAAGTTAAAACGAAGAGAGCTACAGAAAAGCGTGCTATCCTTCTCAGCGCAACGAATACCCCGCTCTTCTTGTCAATTCCACTGGCACTGCCTTTGCCACGGGCGGTGGAGTGACGATGCTACGAGTATACGGTCTTGCTGTGTTGCGTTGCGTTCAGTTTCATTCTGTGAGTTCGACAGCTACTTGACTAAATGTTGTATTTTCGCCTTACGCGACTTGTTTTTCTCTATTAAGACGAGTGTACATAAGTGTATGGTAGAATGAACGACCGTCCATTTTTCTAGTTATTCAAGGCTCAAATATCTTAGGTATTATTACATGGTGCATCCATTATTACTGAATTGATTATTAATATTCTTTCATTTTCTTATGTCTCTCGTGTAGGCTCGCTGGACATAGCTGCCCCTGACAATCACATGAGCAACGAGACCAAAGACTCTGGGCGCCTGATTTCAATACCCGCTCCACAGAGAATGGATAGCACGAACGATGGCCTTACCAGCTCCTTGCCCAACGGTTCCACAAATCTCTCCAGTGGCGTGCAGTTCGGAAACATACCTCATAGTGGCTCGACCTGCAGCATGCAGCCCGGCAACAGTGGCAAACACACCCCAAGCAGTACACCCAGCCCTCGACCATCTTCTGCAGACAGCAATAGCATGAAGGACTCTTCAGACGACGAGCCCAGCAGATCATCAAGTCCTGTCACTGTCCAGCGGGTGTCCAGGACTCGGAGGCGCACGCCCTACAGTCGCACCCCAAGTCCCAGAGTGCCGCTGGCTCAGAGAAATACGTCCAAGCTTCTTCAACCTCTTGACGAGAGTGTCACTATGAAGAATCCATTGGGTGGTGAGGTCAGCAAGACATCTCATCCCTCGAGTTTGCAGCAAAGGTGCAATTCACAGGGTCGCATTTTCCGTCCGTTAGCGACCGTTTCTCGTGGACCATCTACAGCCCCCTGTACTCATCCCTCCCCCGCCTTCAGCACCACTGCCCCCGTCCCTCCCATTTTCTCCCTCAGTGCTGGTGGCTTTACTGTCTGTCTCTATCCTGAAGGATCACAGCCCAGGACTTCTGGATCCTCGCATCATCGCTCTGACAGAGAGCAGCTCATCTACAGCAACGAGAGGCAAGTCATGAGCCTTTTGTGGAGATTTGTTCTATATGGAATGTTCAAAGAAACAAGTTGATAAACCTACTTTGAAATAGGAAGTAAGTTGGGAAATTTGTGACAAGATTTTGTGACTGTTATTTAAGGTGTTAACAAGAAAGCATGTAATAAGTTATTGCAACCAATCATGCATAGCCTGTTTTTTTAACAAACACCTACCAGATAAAGTTCCACCAGTTAGGTCAGTTTTAAGAGAATATGTTAAGCTGCTTTATTCCTAAAGAACAGGCTTTAATTTCATTCCAGAAATGATTTGAGCATTAAACCACTTTAAATGTATCTAGCTTCAAATTTATGATGAAATTCCAGCCAATTAAATACCATTTGAATATTCAGGAACTGCCATGCTCTCCTCTTAAACCTGATCCCATTTTAGTCTCAACGTATACTTGCAGGAAATGTCAATAGTGTTTTAATTCTCTGCTGACCCACCTTCGTCTGATTTCAGTCAGCCATCAGAGTTATGCATTCCTCCATCGAACATTTCCTACCTCCCTCGTTCCAGTGGCAAGCAACAAAACCTGAGATCGCCGAACCCCGACGGAAACTTCAACGACTTTCAGCCCTTGTCCCAACAAAACTCTGGTTCAGAATCTCACGTGCCGGAACACCAAGCGTTCAGCAGCTGCCGGCCTCCAGGGGACCCTGGGTTGTCTCCCATGGGTCAAGGGTCTTTTTCTTCTGTTCCAAGACAACACCGTGAGTGTTGACAACTGTGACTGGTTTTAACTAGTTCTAGGGTCCTGCCTTGTCAGGGGCTACTTTGAAAGATGTTGACAGGATAATAAGGCACAATTGTATGTCACAGGCACTCAGCTGCACGAGCTGGAAAAAACCTCCCTCATTGCTCTTTTTCAGCCTTATGCCTCGGAACATTTGTTTTTTACGTATGGCGTTTGTGCACACCTTCCTCCCCTATTTCCACCTGTACTCCTCTCTCTCTCTCTCTTTCTCTCTCTCTCTCTCTCTCTCTCTCTCTCTCTCTCTCTCTCTCTCTCTGCCCTCATGTAGCTAACGTACAGATGACCCCTATAGATGTCATCTGCAGTCACCAAATTATTGTGCTCTGAGTGATGCTATAATCTTGAATCCAAACGTTGTCATTGTTTGATAGAGACACAGGGTCTGGTCTATGTTTCAGGCAAATGGGCAAGTGACGTGAAAACGGAAGCAGGAGGACTTCAGACCCCCAGTCAGACATCTGCCTCACTGTCCAGAGCTAATGAAATGACATGTGAGCAATACTTACTGTGTCCAGAGTGTGGGTTGTCCTACACGTCCCAAAATGACAGTCACAAAGGTCGAGGCAAGCGTCGAAATCAGTCTGAATGCCCTGATTGCCAGCCGTCCCGCAAATATACCTCTTCCGTTAAGCAACGCAAGTCCCATTCTATTGCTGAAAGAAGACATGGCAATGCCCTTCCAAGCAAAACATGCGGCCAATCGAGTGAGTCAAAACATTCAACTTACAATCCTAAGGCCACTGACATGTCTGCGGAGTACAAACCATGTATTGCTGGCGGGATGTTTAGAAACTCTGATAGTTCTGCTCGGCCATTTTCCAATCCTGAAACCAAACACTCCAAGCATTCCACTTCCCGTGAATGCGGGCCGTCATTTTCGTGCCACGAGATCCCAAGTAAAAGCTCTGTTATAAAAATAGAAAAAATGCCATTGGTAAAAGCTGAACATTCCCCTCAGACATCCATGCAATGTCTGAAGACTGCTTGGAATACTTGGTGTCAGCTGATGAATTTCGCTTTAACACGAAGCACAACAAGCATTTCAAATGCAGTGAGTGCGAGAAGCGGTTTGCCTATAAGAAAACCCTCGCTAAACATGTAAAAGATAAACACGACCCAGAGAACGAGAGCTGTTACAAGTGTGTGGTCTGTGACAAAGGGTTTGACTGCGAAAGATACAAAAAAGAACACGAGAAGATACACGGACAATTTGCATTCGAAAGGTACAAATGTCTAAAATGCGGGAAAGGATATGCACACAGATCATCCTTTAACAAACACCTAAAATCATGCGGTCGTTCTGGTGATGCTTTCTGAGTGCACATCATGCGAAGACATCCGAATTATACATGACAGCCTGATACGGAAATGAAACTTAAAAAAAAAGAATGAAACCTACATGATTTTTTCGGAGCAGTTGTATTCGATCGTGAAAACCTGCTTGCCTGTCAAGGAAGTCACCATTCGGGAGGGAGACACACCCTGGATCACATCATATATTTTGAAATTAAAAGACCGAAAAAGATTTATTCATACTATTGCTGTGCATGTAGACACACCACAAGCTTGGGAACTCTTTCGTAAGATAAGGAACCAATACACAGATGCTATTCGAACGCGAAAGAAACAATATTTAGAGGAACTTGACCGGTCCGTATCTGATCCAAAGAAATTTGGTCAGAAGCAGTGGTGGAAGTTAGTTAACAGGTTTATGGCAAAGAAAGGCTCAGACCAAAACGAAATCCCGCCACTAACAGTTGATTGTAAAACCTATTTTGAAGACCAGGAAAAGGCTGAATTATTTAATATGTCTTTTGTTAAACAATCAGAAATAAACGACACAGACGATAATGTTCCCGATATAGATAATGCTGATTTTTTTGTCGACGATATGGTCGTGACTTCTGAAGAAGTGAAAAGTGTAATAGAAAGTCTTGATACATCTAAAGCTGTCGGGCCTGATAAAATTCATAATAAGATTCTTATTGCAAGTTTACCTATAATAGCAGAACCTCTATCTATTTTATTTACAAGATCATTAAATGAGGGCGTATTTCCAAGCATATGGAAAACAGCACACATAACACCGATATTTAAAAAGGGGGATAAAGGAGACTGTTCAAATTATCGTCCCATCTCACTCTTAAGCTGCGTAGGTAAAGTCCTTGAAAAATGTGTTCAGAAACATGTGTTTGATTATTTTGTATCGAATAACATAATCACACCTTCCCAGTCACAGGAGCTTGTATCAAATCGCCGGTCGATCATTATTTACAGTCCACTACTACGACATACTACTAGTACTATATACTACAAGGAATATAACGCAGAGTGCTCCGCACTGCCGACTCGCTCCGTTTCAAGCTTTCTACATCACTTTCTGCACCCCCTTCCCGAACGCACGAAACTCACACACAAACAAAAATGATTAAGCTTTCACTTCATGCAACAAACTCGAAATAACCATTCACCAACTTCGAGAAGTTTGTCAAGAACGGGCTCGGTGTCCACACCACTCCATGAGAGGAACCTGGAGCCTCGACAAATCGAAAGTGCAACTCGCGCCGATGTTTTCCGCTTTTCGTACGCTCTCAAGGGTGTACAACATTTTAGCGGCCTGTAATTAGTCCACTACAACTGACGAGTTACACAGCAACCCCCAAACACGTGAAATGATACACAAAACATTCTCTTTGAGCTTAATATTGAGACTCAGCCGTTTCCTTCGGACGAATACAGAAGGTCATTTCCGCCAGCAATCGGCAGTCAAAAAGCGCGTGACGTTTCGATTGGTTAAAAAGAATAATAGAAAGCTTTTTTTGATTGGTTGTAAATAAATCGAAAGGAAAAATTATTCGTGAATGGCTATTACTTTTGATCATCAAGTTATCATCGAAGCAAGGATGAAGTTATTAACATGGCAAGTACTTATGTTAATGATTATGATGTGTGTGTGTGTGTGTGTGTGTGTGTGTGTGTGTGTGTGTGATCGAGTGTGAGTGTGTGTGTGTATATATTTTTCTTTGGAATTTTTTCGAACTTTTTATATGTAACTACATTCTCCAAAGAATTGTAAAGCAGTTTAAATTTTGAAGATCAGTACATATTTGATTTTTTTTTAAATTGCGATTTTAGGGCTGCTGAAAAATTGACCGGCACCCTTTACAACCTGTCCTGCACACAATTTCAGCTAAATCCTGTTGTAATTGATTTAAAGGGCTTTCTTGTCATAAATACTATACAACAGAAATACAAACAAGTACACAAACAAAAATCAGGTATTTTTACATGATTTAGTAAAGTTTTGATTTCTATTGCCATGAGTTATCTTTTTTAATGTAAGTCTCCATTTGGCTTAAATAATCTTAATTTGTAATGTTGTTTAATTATATGAAGATATGTTGAGGCGTGTGCTAAGTTAAAACATCTAGGCTATTTCATTTTTCAAATAATGAAGATTTCTATGTCTAAGTGTTTTATAATTACACATTAATTAACATGCTTTCATTTGGAATTTCGAGGTTGTCATCGTGGATTGACGCCCGACCAAAGTTAATTGAAGCCCGACGGAGCGATTATGTTGTAATTCAATCTGACGACGATCTCTTTCCTGCTTTCATGCGATGGTAAACAGACAGAATTGGTTCTGTTCTGTTCACACACTACTTTCAGTCCACCTACCTGCAACTGCAAGGGTCAAGTCCCAAGAAATATGTATCTGTATTCCTATCTTATCACTCTGCTCCTCTTTTGTTTTCTTTCACATACATTTTCCCTTCTTTTTCGACGGGTTTCTGGACAGCTAACTCAAAACAAATTCTTTTCATCACAAAAGCGATCTTTGGAATTGACTGATGTAGTCCGGAAGAATTCATGCATCAACTTAAGGCACGTATTTGACGTCATCACTTTGCATACCTTATGGTCTGGGTATTTCGCTGGCCTTCATATAGTTGAGGCTGTATCAATGCGCCTCGCCAGCAGGTAGCTAATGGCTTTTTTAGCAAGTGGCTATCGACAAATAGTGACCGGTAATTTTGAATGAGTTGTGGCATTCTGACCAATCACAGGATCTGTTTTATTAAAACGCAAACTTGATTGAATTACAATCTTCTTTAATACTTTACCACAAAGTTAATTATATTTGTTCCAATTAAAACACAAAACACAATTCGTCCAACCATTCATTTAGACAAGACACATGTAATGTTGTTTCTGTAGCTGAATTTAATTTTTGCTTCAGCAAAGGAAATGAATTTTAGAATATTTTGAATAACAAACTAACAAAATAAAACATTTCTTATCAAAGCAAGGCAGATAATCCTTTCACACAATGTAACTTCACCACTTACTACTTGCATATTTCCTAACATTCTAGAACCCCTGGAGCAATTTTTTGATTAATGCTTTTGTGAACAAGAAACAATGAGCCCGGTCACTTTTATAGTTTCCGAGAAAAGCCCAACGTTAAGTTGTGTGTTGCCGAACAGAAAAGGCTAGTTATCTCCCTTGTTTTTCTGATAACGTTCGTAAAAGGCTACAGATGTAAATACTTTGATGTAAAGAATAATCCTACAAAGTTTCAATCACATCCGATGAACTTTGTCAAAGATATAAAATGTCTAATTTTTCCTTTGATGCTGACCTGTGACCTTGAAAAAGGTCAAAGGTCAACGAAACCATCGTTAAAGTGTAGAGGTCATTGGAGGTCACGACTAAACAAAATATGAGCCCGATCGCTTTGATAGTTTCCGAGAAAAGTCCAACGTTAAGGTGGTGTCTACGGACGGCCGGCCGGACGGACGGCCGGACGGCCGGCCGGACAGACTAACACTGACCGATTACATAGAGTCACTTTTTCTCAAGTGACTCAAAAACCATCGGCTCTCATCAAGTGACCGACAAGTAATAATGCCGTTTTCCATCCAATTCCTGTTAAAAATAACCTTTTTATCTATGCAAATATGTACATTATAATACAGACGCTCTGAAGCAAAATCACTCAAGGAGATGGGGACACATTTGCATGCAAAATGTTTATAATGTTTGAAAACATCTCTCCAGAAAGAATTTTGAACTCTTTGCATCAATATGTTTCCAAACTCACCTCCTCTCTTGTGAATGTTATGTACAAGTGGACACAGAGCTTTTAGAAGTTTAGTTACTTTTCCTTCACTACAAAGGACTCGCTGTAACCATGATATCTTCAGAGCTGACAAAAAGCATTTCAAATCCACCATTTTAAGCCCCCCCCCTCTTCAAACGACTGATATGCTGTTGTTCTCTTTATTCTATCTTTCTTACCATTCCATAGAAATGAAAAAAATAACCTATTCAAATCAAACAAAAACTTATCATCAGGGTCTGGTAAACTCATAAACAGATGAGTTAACTTAGACAGCGCCAAACTCTTAATAATAAGAACTAGATTTTACACAGAATGTATTTCACCTAGGCTACAGTAAGAAACAAAATGTGCAAATTGCATCGTCTGTCGACCAGCCACAGAAGCAAACCTGGCCATGTATACGTGTACCTAATACACATCCAACAACCCAGAAACATGCGTCTTTGTTTTTTAGAATGTGAAAAGGATATTGAGCAATTTCCTGCAGAATATGGCCCATTATGATTGCAGTAGGGCTGTTTGAGCCAACCCTATCACAACCCCCGAATCCCCCACGTGCCTACCAGAATAGCAATATATAAACATACCTATTATTAAGTACAAAACTTTAAAATATTACATAATAATTGAAAAATTCTGAATTCAATATGGTACACATGTAACAGAGCAAAAATCACTAAGAACATCTAGCATGAATACAAATTAAAATAAAAATGATTATACAGTTAACTGCAAAATCATAAGAACATTATAATTAGAAGTAGTGTTGACGGAGCAAATGAAGGGGGATAGGAAATTGTAGATAATATACCCGTGGAAACATCTAAATAGCAATTCACATGGTAGTAAGTACAGCAGATTATAACAAACAATCCTCGATTTCAAATTGTTCAACTAGCACAGGAAAGAAGCTGCACACAGCCAAAATTCATAATCAGCAGTTCAGGGATGTCGTTAGGCATCGGACATCGGACAGACCGATTCAGAGGCTCAAATGTCTGATTCACAGCCGCATGGCGGTCACATGTCCTATCTTTTTGAACTGAGCGCTGACATCCCTGTCCGATAAGAACTCAATTCCTTCGGACAGCGCGATACTCGTTAATGTTCCTTTCAAGATACACATTTTCAAAAAGCGACCAAGCACTCTCGCGTATAGGTGCACTAAAGTTGTGCAATGCGGATGTTGCGTTTGGGTGACACCTTTCTGCAGCACATTAAAGTTAGGAGTATGGAAGACAACTCCAACTGACTTAGTCTTGCGTCTGCTTTTGCTTCAGTTCGAGACATTTTGACGAAGCGCACTTAGTTATGCCACCGAAAAATAGAAATAAAACCTGCCAAAGTTCAACAAAAGCTGAACACGTTTCGCTATTCAACGGCATCCTGTGCTACATTAGGGTCAAAAACAGGGGGTAACACGGCGAGCGTCATTCTTGAAAATGAAACAATTCTGATGTCCTATTGAAATTTCTGAAAGCGGTCAAATGTCCTATTGATGCTGAAGAGCTAGGAAATTTGTCCTATAGGGATGAATATGTAGCAACATCCCTGGCAGTCTACCACGACCAATGAAAATTGACGCTCTCATTAACTTGATTAAGACTAAGTACAATTTTTCACGCAACTCAAAAGTTATGAAATATTCTCTTAATTTCTCTCAAACGTTGTTGCTGTTCATTATTAAGATTATTTAGCTTTTTTCACCTGCACAAAAAGGTGTTTACTTCACTGTAAGCAAGTTAATTTTCTTGAGACAAAAGTTAGTCGCCAAGTGAAATTTTGTAACGCTCCTTTCTTAAGTTCTGACAACATTTTGTGCCCGACTCCAAATGGGTTTTCAGTTTGTAGTTTATCAACCTTGAGTATGCATCACTTTTGTCACCCCTCTGTTAATAGCATGCAATACCAAATATAATGTAAAATGATGACATTTCATAATAAGTGACACTACAAAGGGGAACATCAAATATGTACTGTACAAACAATTTCAAATACTCTGAGCAAGCTTTTTTTGTGATGCAGAGTATTGAACACTCACATCTAAAACCATCAGAGATATTCTCAATATCTATATTTTCAATTTTCATTCAAAATATTTTTGCAGCACGTACAGTTCGATCATCATGCAATGCAAATATTTTATGCATTTTATGCATGTAGTTATGACTTCATCACCTTCAAAGTGTCTTTGCACTTCAGTTATAGTATCACTCATTTGCACTATAGACTTTAACAGAAAGACAAAGTTAAATAGAACAGTTTCAAGTCCAGATATATATCTAAGCTCTTGAATTGGGGCTACACCTGAAAGAAACGGAGCAAGCTTGACATACTACAGGATGCCTGCAGTATCACAGTTTTTGCAGTACCATTTTGCCCCTTGTTCGCAGTAATGTGACCAGTCTGTGCTTTTCCCCATACCAGCACATTTTCTGTGAAACCATGCACGACAAGAATCACAAGTGATCCAGTGCTGTCGTTTCTTGTACTGGCCCTTGCACAGATGACACTTTGAGGGACTTGATGAAGGCATAACTGTTTGAATCCCTGAACCTATGTCGATTGCACTCTCACTCTCAGTTCCGGATGTACTTGGCATGGAAGGACCAGCACATGCCATACCTTCAGCTACAGGTTGAGTGCAAAAGTCCTTCAGCTGTTGCATGAGATCGTCTTTCTTCATTCGCATTGATGATCTAACTTTGTAGAAATCACAAATTGTGACCAATTGATTCTTGGTAAAGTGGTCGCAGCTGCCCCCTGACTGCAACACTGCCTGCAGTCGATGCAGAAAGACAATCTTCCCATGGGAAGCATCCTCATCAAAGTAATAATATGATAGTTGCGCTTCTTGCTTTGTTTTCATTTTCTTTATTTTTATTTGAATTCTGTGTGCAGCTTCTTTTTGCACCTGCAGCTGATGTAAGAAATCTTTTCGAAATTGGTTATTCAAAATGTTTAAAGAAATGTGTACAATGTCCCTGAACAGCCCTGTGAGACATTCAACTCTGTCAACCACCCTCTTCAAGACACCTTCTATGGAGTTTTCATTATCTCCAAGTCTTGAAGATGGTGGGGCAGAAAAAATGTGTGTCCACAGACTGAACAGGTGTACATCATCAATCACTTTGTCAACTACAAAATGATAGAGGAGCTTCCCATGGTCATGAAGATTGTCTTCCGTTTGTAAGGACAAAATGGTTAAAACAAGACACTCAAAAAACACATACACAGTGTCGGTGACATGCGTCAGGCTCTGCCTCACATTCTGCTTGCATGCAGTTTCGGACAAACTATCTGAATCTGACGTCAGAGCTGATGCCTCGGATTCAGTAAGACTTGCTTGTCCAAGGAGATCAAGTGCGTTGTCAGCGTCACAAAGTGCCTGCTCAGCTGCTTCACCTTTCTTAAATATATTATTCATGAGAGCTTTCCGCTTCCTTTCGCGCAGTTTCGCAATACAATATCCGGCTACGTGGCGCACCTTGGCCCTGCAGTCTGGTGCATCGGAGAGGTCTGGTTGTAGTCTGATGTTCGACTTCTCTGCAGTGCCAGGAACGTTTGGTTGTCTTCTTCTGGCTTCTTGGTGGACGACGAGTTGTCGGACTTTCAACACCAGTGCGTGAGCAACCAAGAAGTTCGCATCGGTAACAGCAGCTTCACAACCAAACAAGAAACGGCAGAGGACAAAGTATTGCCTGGAAGAAAGAAAAGCATGACACTCTGAATAAAATATGGTTATCAGTCTGCTGTCAACTTTCTCTGCGGATGAGAGGGCCAGAATCTTTCGCAGCATGAAGCCATAGACTTTCCTGAGGAACTCATCAACCAGTACAGGTGTCATAAGCAGCTGTTTAGCAGCTTGGGAAACTGATTTTTGTTGTGGCGTCACCTGTTTATTTGTGAGATCCACAAGAACTGCCTTGAACTCCAGTGGAGTGCAGTCCAGATCAACATCTGGGTCGTCGTCTAGGGGTTCCTGATCCATCCCTTCCAGTGGAACGTCTTCTTCACGTGGCTCATTGGCTGTGTCCTCAGCATATGTAGTTTGGAACCTGAAAGACACGAGAAAAATATATACTCGACCTGATCAAGCTTTTTTGAATACCCCGATTTAATATAAGTACACACCTGTCATTAACAGCAAAAATTAATATGGTTTTATGTGATCATTATCATTGTTTTATGATTGCTTTATGAATACAAATTTGGTTGCAAGAAAAAATGTTTGCTGTCTTTTGCTGGAGAGCATACTGGGTGGTGCCATAAGTAATGCATATTGGAAGACGTAAATTTAGAGTGGTCCATTTTGATCGTCCAAAAGAAACAGTAAGAAAAAGTTTATTTGCCTCAAACCTTTGGACTTCTGGTATTTTGTTGATTGTCCTTTACTCATTATAACTGAATCTTATTTGCAAGAAAGCAACACATACATATTATTCAACTGAGAGATAACTCCTGGGACAAAAAGGTCACATCCTATGTGACATTTTGTGACACTCTGTTGTTTAGTTCCAACAAAGCTAAGTTTCACGCTACACTTTTAATTTCAGAGTGTAGTTTATCAACCTGGAGTATGCATCACTAATTTATCAACCCTTTGTACAAGAGTAGCATGATGATTGATGATAAAAATGTTTATGAGTGGCAACAGAGACAAGATAATGAACTTACCTTTTGTGCCTGCAACAGGTCAAATTTTCGTTGACTTCAGCGGAACCAACTTTGTAGTAGTCATGCACGGTAGAAGGTTGAGGAAGAACTTTTCTTGTGTCAAAGTTCACCACTCGCAAGCCTTCAATGCTTCTTGCTCGACCCAAGGCAACTCCAATTTGGCCAGGTTGGAAGACTTCTTCACAGTCAATCTCCACCCTTGAATGAAGAAACCAACCTTCTAGTTCTATTTATCACACAATCAAACATTTTTATTTACGATTTAAATGCGGTATGTTTGAATTGTTTGCTCCAATCACAAAAGTAGATCCCACAAAGTCTAGCTCCTAAACATGTATGTTGGGTAATAACATTTTTGTTGCTGGGTAAGTTGCCGAAAATGATTCCCCCCTCTGCTTCTTTCTCTTTGTAAACTTAAATTGTAGGGCTAGTTATTTTTCAGTAACTTACCCAACAACCAAAATCACAACGGGTCGGAATCCTTGATAGCTCATGGGTAGAGAATGTACACATTGTGGATCTACTTTTTGCGACTCAAAAGTTCAGAACACTCTAATGTACAAAATATACATTTCTGGAGCAAACAATACAACCATACAGCAACTACAGGCTTGAACATATGAATCTCAATATGAATTCCATGAGTTTGGTTGTTTTCTGAATTCAGATCTGCCGTGCACAATCATTTATAGCTAGCACGATTCCAAGGCAAGTAACTCTCATGTTTTGTCAAGCAACACGAGTAGTTCCCCTTTCAGATTTTAGCTGCATCGACAAGAGACTGCAATCCGACGGTAAGTTTTCAACAATATTTCATTTTATAAACAGATCACACCCAATCAAATGCAAACATCTAATCAATGTAAAGAACATGCAGCAGTTTCACACCCTATTTTGCCCCAGAAAACTGAACTTCATACAGTTTTTAACATTTGAACATGGGTGTAAAACTTCGTCTGCTAGTCACATTCAAGGAAAGAACATTTCCTGAGCGATACCAAAACATGAACAGAACACACACTATCTGACTTTACCGCCACAGCAGAATAACAACATAACTGTGTAATTGATTTTAGTCAAGAACAGGAAATATCAAAAATAATGGTCTCAGTTCGCGGTCATGAAAAACATCGCATTTTTCATGATCCGCTAACTTCGACGATTATTTTTAATAATCACTGAGACTTGGCATGTAACCTCTACATAACTAGCCATACAAGTTTACAGAGAGAAAGAAGCAGAGGGCAAAAAAAAAGAGAATAATACATGGTTTGCTGTGTCGTACCAGATTTGTTTAGTTAAAAAAAATATATATTGACCTGCAAGCGAAAGCACACAATTTGTGTAGGCCATGCAGTTAAAAAAAAAGCAATTGCAGAAAATAACCTATTAGTCATATGTGTATGTTGAGATCATGGGAGTTTGTGAAACATAGGTGCTCAGTTTTAACTGGTTGACCACATATTGGTATTGTTTGGCTCTCTGGAACCGGGCATCACTAAAGCGGGATGCAAGTCTCAAACACATGCAAATCCTGGTAGAGTTATTTCCAAACATTGTCTATTGCAAGCTACCTTTCAAGTGTCAGTCCTTGAGCTTTGTGGATGGTCAGTGCGAAGCTAGGAACTACTTGAAACTGATGCCTCACAGCGATGTCCTTCTTCTGTCGAGGATCATGGACTACAAACAAAATGAAAGTACAATCTTATCAATACATCTATACATATCAGGGATGGCCAAATCTCGAAATTTTAACTCACCAAACGGGTGAGTAACTTACAAGAAAGTTACTTACTTATGCCTTTGACCTCGTCCTGGGCATAGGCTGCCAACAAGAGTTTGCACACACACCGGCTGTGAATATGGTCGGCAGCCTCAAAAAAATTTGTTATCTTCCAGCCTCCGACCCCTTCCTGGACACCTTGCACATGCATTGCTGAAATCCAAAGTGATTATCCACAAGACCATCCCTGACTCAGCGAACTCGCTAAGTCTTCGCACAAACGAATGACCGTACACCATGATATTTACACACTTGCAGGATGACCCAGATTTCGCTGATCTAGCCATTGTTTTCGGAACGAAGACCTGGAGTTATGCTCAGCGCTAACTACACTGATCAACCACAGTTTTTCCCAAACAAATTGTGTCAGTGTGCACCCCTGCACCTTACGAGGTATAACTTGACCACATAAAAACATCAAATTCAGTACTTATTCCTTCGAACCAAGTCGAATCTCCCCTTCGATGAAAAAACTTGTCAGTGTTGTAGCGTCCCTTTTGAGAAGTGGCCTTGACCCTTGATAGCGAATCTATCATGACAAGAAAGGTGGACTAGGCCAGTGGACTCAAAATAAAGTGGGATCGGTCTTGGGACCTGTCACTAAACTCCTCAACTTAAATTTCATTTGTATTTTTAAACAAAATATGACATTTTACTCAGATCTTGACAGTCACTGTTCACCTCGACTGCTAGTGCGGTCTTGAGAGTACATTGTGTAATAATTAACAATATCAAATATTCCATCCACATAAACAATGTGAGATGAATGGTGGTTTCTTGCCCGACCAGCGTTTTAGTGTTTGAGGGAAGCATATTGTTGTTTGTTTCATCTTTATGAACTGAGGATGGTTGTTTTTTTAAATTTTACCCAGGTTGTTTTACAGTAGATTTTAGACCCCTCAATCTAAAACTTATTCCTCCATTTTAAGACCATGATTTCTCTTTAATAATCTCTGTATATTTACCCTTCCTCTTTTCTTAAGACCTATAAATTGTGTCAGATTTTGAATTGTCTAAAAAAATTGGGGTGGCGGGTGCCCACTGTAAATGAAAATGATGACAAAATAAAATGTAAACTCAGTAAAAATTCAGGTAAACAAAAAAACACAGGCATACCTGAGAAAGCAATACGGCTCAACTCCACTGTCATGTTGGTCTTCTCGAAGTGGACAACCACTTTGTCATGGTGGAGGTCCACAACATGGCCAAGACTGCCGTTGACTAACTGGTCGCTTATGTTGCGGATCAGCATAACTGGACAATCTGTCTCTCTCACACTGTGTCGGCCATCCGCGATTCCTGACCAGCGGTGTAGAGTCATGGCTCCCACTGGTAGGCTCTGGCAAGCGATGCCAGTTGTTGCTGTCACTGCAACTTTTCGCCCGGATAACCGAAGACTGTGGCATAATTCTGCAACGAGTGTTGTTTTCCCAGTGCCTGTCAAACACACAAATAATTAAAGAGAATCGCAAGTACATTTTATAAGATCATGATTTTGGGGGTCAATTTCATAAAACCACTTGTAAATACTGTACTAATAATCAAAAACATTTTCAAAATTGATATACCTGTTAAACCTGTGATAAATATGTATATAATAAATATGTTTAAAATCAAAGAATTTACTCTTTTCTGAATGTGTGAGTTCTGTCGCGTGTTTCTTTCAGGTGAGATATTCTTTCGGCTAGCCACTCGCGAAGCTAGGAGGCGAGATTGTCTATGAAACGGTTTTGTGGCTAGCTACACAAGAATTAAACACCATTGGTTGATTTCGAAAAGGTCGTCTGCACTGGTCGGTAAAAAACCATGGACAGCCAATTGGATGGGCAGCTGAGTGACCGCCATATTTTCTCGCCAAGCGAGCAAGCCTAAAGCTACCTAGCGTTTGAGGCGAGAATTCTAGCGTCACTCGCGGTGAGATGTGCCCAAGAAACGGTACTTCCTCGCCCCACTCGCCTTTAAGAAACAGACTGGTGAGGTCTGTCTAAACTTGAAGTTAATTCATGACTCTTTGAATGTTTTAGAGAATAAATCATTTGTACTTGAACTCAACCACAGAAATAAAAAAAAAATTCTCTGGGCAAATTAATTTTGCATTTACAATTTCAATACAATGCACACATAATTTAGTTGACATAAAAAGCTACAACTTTCACCTTCCAGCACAGCTAGTTTATAAAAACAAGCAAACAACAATAAAACGCATTAAAACACATTTTTCCATGCAACAGTCTACAATATAATCTTTAAATCTAATAACAAACAAACAAACAAACAAAAACAAGTGACTGATGTCACCCAAAAACTAGCTGACTTGTCTTGATTCTTGAACTAACCACCACTACAACCCTCCAGTCAGAATCGTATGCTTGTCCATGAAAGTAGGTCAACTAAGCAGGGGGCTGCTACTCGATTCCTTCACCAATTCTTTTCTTAGCCATCTTGAATCTTGATTCTCGCTAACAAAGAGACGGAGAGGCGGGGCTAACAGTGGGAGGAGCCATAATCATAACGACCGCGTTTTACAAAGTGAAACGATCACTGCAGACAAACATTACGTTTTGGAAACCTATTGTGGTTCTTGAGTTTACCTGGGGGCATAATAAACCAGGAATGAACTACATTTTAAGTTACAGCTTGCTGTTTCTTCAACAACATCAACAACAGCCAACATTTCTTTAGGTCTTCATCAGTTCATGTTACGAAAACTGGTAAACCGTCAAAGTTCTCTTTTTATCTAAACTTCAAGTAAGTTTAAAGCCTATTCATCAACAAAAGTAAAGTTAAGAAGTGTACATACCTGCTTGTCCAAGAATAATGACGTTGTGTCCAAGCTCGACTAATTCACGTGCTTCTTCCATTTAGAGTGGACAAGTCGAAAGGGCGGTCGAAGAACGCCCAATGCCGGAGCAGACGGTTTTCTGAGCATGCGCTGTAAAACTTTTACTGCGGAACGCTCCGGATGTAACCTTTTGTGGCCTTTAAACCTGGTTAACTGCCGGTAGGATTCGATCTTCGCAATGTTAAGCTCAAAGAGAATGTTTTGTGTACCATTTCACGTGTTTGGGGGCTGCTGTGTAACTCGTCAGTTGTAGTGGACTAATTGCAGGCCGCTAGAATGCTGTACACCCTTGAGAGCGTACGAAAAGCGGAAAACATCGACGCGAGTTGCACTTTCGATTTGTCGAGGCTCCAGGTTCCTCTCATGGAGTGGTGTGGACACCGAGCCCGTTCTTGACAAACTTCTCGAAGTTGGTGAATGGTTATTTCGAGTTTGTTGCATGAAGTGAAAGCTTAATCATTTTTGTTTGTGTGTGAGTTTCGTGCGTTCGGGAAGGGGGTGCAGAAAGTGATGTAGAAAGCTTGAAACGGAGCGAGTCGGCAGTGCGGAGCACTCTGCGTTATATTCCTTGTAGTATATAGTACTAGTAGTATGTCGTAGTAGTGGACTGTAAATAATGATCGACCGGCGATTTGATACAAGCTCCTGTGTTCCCAGTCTGGTTTTATTCCCGGTGACTCCACTGTGTACCAGTTAACATGCCTATATAACGACTTTTGCAAGTCACTCGACGACAGCATTACTGTCCAGGCAATCTTTTTCGACATTTCCAAAGCATTTGACAGAGTCTGGCACAAAGGTCTTTTGAGAAAGTTATTTGCACTAGGGATTCGAGGTCAGATGTTTAATTGGTTGCAAAACTATTTAACTGATCGAAAACAAGCAGTGGTGCTTAAAGGAAGTATGTCTAGCTACTTACCTGTGCAAACAGGCGTTCCACAAGGCTCTATTCTAGGACCTCTCCTTTTTCTGGTTTACATTAACGACATAGTTGATAACGTTGAATCCATTATTAAACTGTTTGCCGACGATACAAGTATGTATTTAAGCCTGGAAAATTCTCAGATGCGAACAGATATTTTTAACTTAGATCTTGAAAAAATCGACCAGTGGGCTAGTCAGTGGAAAGTTAAATTTAATCAAAGTAAAACAAAACTTCTGAATATAAGCAGGAAAAGGAATCCAGATTACATCCCTTTGAACTTCGGTGGCACAATTTTACAAGAAACTGAAAGTCATAAACATCTTGGTATTATTATTCAGAATAACGGTAAGTGGGAGTTACATATTAAATCTGTTATAGCAAAATGCCGTACGCTAGTAGCTTGCTTACGATCTTATAAATATAGACTAGGCAGAAAAGCTTTAGAAACAATGTATAAATCCTTCATATTGCCACATTTTGATTATGCTGATGTTCTCTGGGACAACTGCCCTAAGGAGTTAGCCACCGAGCTCGAAAGTATTCACTTAGATGCAATTCGAACCATTGTTGGAGCAGTCCGCGGTACAAGCCATCAAAAATTGTACGATGAGTCAGGCTTTATTTCATTACTAGAGAGGCGAAAACGTCATAAATTGATATTATTTCACAAGATCGTTCACCGCAAGGTGCCAAACTACTTATTAGCGATATTGCCACCATTGATATCAACTAATAACCCATATCACCGGCGCAGACCTCTAGACAGGAAAGTCCCATCGTTTAAAACTGAATTATATAGAAACTCATTTCTCCCATCTACTACACAACTCTGGAATTCTTTACCAGACTATATAAAACTTAGTGATTCCCTAAGTGAATTTAAGCACTTTTTGTCAAAAAACGATTTAAGTCCGCCGTGTTATTTTTATTCTGGAGATCGCATGTCACAAATAATTCACTGTAAGCTCAGGTTATATATAAGTGATCTCAATAACGATCTAGTGAGACGTCACGTTGCTACAGATGCATCTTGTGACTGTGGATTCCCGTCCGAATCCGTACAACACTTCATATTCGATTGTCCAAATTATCGCGAAGCACGTCAAGAAACTATACATACCCTCCCTAATCACACAATTCACCTCCCCCACCTTTTAAACGGAGACAGACAGTATTCTTTAGATTTGAACAGGAAAATTTTTTCCACCGTACACTCGTTCATTGAACGTTCAGGCCGCTTTGGGTAAGTCAGAATAAATGCTCTACAAGCCGGACAACAACTTAAACTTCTGCACATCTCCTACCCATCCCTCTTCTTTTATTCATCTTCTTTCCCTCCTTCCTTCCTTTACTGTCTTTCTTTATAATCATTATGCAACGTTCATTACGTTATTAATAGATTTGGTTTATTGAGACAAATTTTTCACCCGTTACCGCCTTATGTTGTAATGTCATGCAGGAACACCACTATAAGCTTCTAGCTTGTTGCTGTTTCTGTGAACTTTGTATACATGTCATGATTGTAACCTTTGTTAAAATAAACTTATGTTTAAACCAAACCTACATGATTTATGTCAACTACCTGCAAGTATACTGCCACAGCAACGTCGTTGTTTTGCATTAATTTTTTTTTTTGTATTGCTTTAAAAAAAAAAGAAAAAAAAAGAGAAGAAACGTATACTTACTCTTGTTTCTGATTTCACAAAGTGTTAATTTGTCTGTAGTCTCCAAAATCGACCGGACAAAAACGGAAGGGACCAATACAAAATCGACGAAAAAACACAGTAGGCAAAACTTCGCAACTTTTACATACAAGAAGAAAGTCAAATCAATTATCTACCCTGTTGAGGGTTGTTTTATTTAGCTAGCTTGTGTATTTCGTGTGCTATGCTATTTATTTCGATGCAGGTGTCGATCACATTAACGGTCAAAAAAAGTTGCAATAATTTTGTGGCCAAGTGTAGATAGTTTGTTGACCTTATCTCCTCAGTTGAAGGGCAAGGGATTTTTCTTGTTTATCTGATGAGGTCTGCTTTGATTAAAAACCTATGAATAAGGAAAACACAATGCATTCACCATCGTCCGAGTTAAACGACTGAGCATCACTACATTTCACATGGGGACAGTACATGCATGATGTGACCTTCCTGTCCCAGAAGTTTAGCCGTCGGTCAGTTTTTTGCTGCGTGTTTGTGGAGTTATTATCATGACCAGGAAATGTAAAAATAGGTAGACCGATCAAAAACAAATAACTGTTCAGGTGGGATCGTAATTGAGATGCAAGGAAGAGTGAAAAATAACCCTAGACAGGGCCGGACTAGGCGAAGAGGAGGGGGGGGGGGTGCCAGTGGTGGCCCAGGGGGATGTCCCCCCAGGCGGCAGGGGCGGATCAGTTCATTTTATGACTGTTTTTTTTCAAAAGTATATTGTGAAGATATGGGTGTGAAGGCGCGAAGCGCCGAGCCGACGGCGCGAAGCTCCTAGCTTGCTAGGGGGGTCCGGGGGCATGCCCCCCCGGAAAATTTTGAAAACAAGGATGCAAAATGGTGCAATCTGGTGCATTCTGAGGATGATCATTACCAGTTTCAGGCAGCAGATTTTGTCACTGATTAATACCCCAAAAATTGAAACTCAATGTAAAATAAAGAAATGCATACCTCATTCAATATTTTTATTTTTTGGCTGGGGGGGGGGGGGTCCGGAAACCCTAGAACCCACCCACCCCTCCTCGTTGTGGGGGTCAGGGGGCGAAGCCCCCTGAAGCTGACGGGTAGGTCATATTCTGAGATAGGAAAATGGTCGCTCCTTGCATGAAACGGCATAAAATAAGCAATAATAATAAAAAAAAAAATTAAATAAGTAAGGTACATGTTTAGGCTAGGGGGGGGGGGGGGGGGTTGCGCAACCCCCATAACCCCCCCGGTAGTCCGGCCCTGCTAGATGTAGAAAGTCTCAATGTCACGATCACACAGCCAACTTTCCCACGATAGTTGAATATAAAATTATAGCCTGTCGTATGAATGTGTCCACTCAGCTGTGGGATAGGAAAGGTAGACTGGGGATACAACAGTTACACGTACACTCTCCCGTACATAAAACTACTAACACATAAACACAAATAATTTTCTTTAATTCGTTTGAATAAATGTGCGGTTTTCATCGAACGAAAAATTGAAAAAAACGAATCGAGGTGAATTTAGTTTGAGTAAGTCAATCCTACTCAGTGAATGACTGTACAATCAAAATCAAAATCCATTGTGGTGTGTGTGTGTGTGTGTGTGTGTGTGTGTGTGTGTGTGTGTGTGTGTGTGTGTGTGTGTGTGTGTGTGTGTGTTTGCATGAATGTTGTTGTTTATAAACAAAAAGTTGTGTTGATGTAGGTTTGGTGTTCCCGTGCTAGAAATCAACCTTTTTGACAAATTGTGCATGCATCTTGTAATTTAACATCTTAGTGGTTGCCACTAATGATATTTTTTTTTACATTTTGATGTGACCCATTAAGTGGGAACGACGCTTGACCCTGCAAAAATAATAATTGAGGAATGCAAGTAAACTTGCTTTTGCCAATTGCTTTAGCTCAAAAGTAGGTGGCTGTTAAAAAGTTAAAAATCATGGTTTATAAAAGAAAAGCAGCTGATTTCAATCCAAGGCAACATGACTGTTCAATGTGTCTTTGATCCATTATCAAAATAATGTTCTTTTGGTTGAAATTACCTTTTAGCAGTAGATTACGTTGCGTTGCCCTTTGACTAGTATTGTAACCTCTCTATTTTGTTGTTGTCCATGTGATGAAAATCAAATGGTATGTAATGGTATGTTTTGAAAGAAAGTAGTTGGATATTTTATCCCAGCTGATTGCCAGCATGTATGTTGGTTTTATTTTCCATTAACCTTTTTCCTGCTCTATTATCGTCGCTTGAAGTGAGCTCTGAACATTGCATGGATAAAATATACACACCCATAAAAATATAGTTATCGAAAAACTGAAAAGATAAACAAACAAACAAACAAACTTGATTGTTTTGGGGGTAGTTTTTGTATGTGAGGTTGGTGGTTGCTTTGTTTTTTGTAAGATATGAGGGCGTGCAAACGGAGTATGAAGCTTATGCTTTATCTGTTTCATTTGTGACAGGGCGACCAGTCACCAATCATAGAGTAAAGTTTTTGTCATTGTCCAGTCTAGTGTTTGTAGTTCATGTTGCCGATCGCTTTATGTTTTGTGTAATGCCATTATCTGTTGTAAGTTAAATTTTGAGATGCACATTTCCAGTCACCGGTAGATCCTAAGCGCGCCTAGCCGTCTGTGTCCATGTTCTGACTAGTCTTTGATCCTTTGCACTTAAGCCGCTCTCCTAGGCAGAGACAGGGAGCCGGGGAGCCTGCAGGTGTTGTTATGTCATATGGCGGCCTGTCTGTCGCTGTATTCCTCGGCTAGTGGCATGTAGCAGTGGTTTTCAATTAGGTGTTAATTTCCTTGTCGGATCGGGTGGATCGAATACCAGCTCAGCTGGCAGGTGGTCAATTGCGTAACTGTTGTGACCGACCCGGGGTAGCCGCCGATAACACGTGCGTTTGGTAATGTTTGATGCGCTCAGATCAAAGTCTCATAAAGAGGGTGTGAATTCCTTTGAATTTGATACGGAGAAGCGTGTCAGCTGCGGTTGGAAGATCTTAATCCCTTACCCCCCGCCCCCTTCTTCTTGTCTTTAACCAATGGAATGGCTTATTATCTTAGAATGTTGTGTTACTAATAGTTACTAGGATTTTGATTGGATGTTTGTGCCTCTAGCTAATGTTTGATTATGTATGTACATGCTAGGTTGTGGGAGAGAACTTTGAGAACTTCGGAAGAGTGTGGACGTATTTTTTTGTGTGCTCCACTAACTCAGGAGATGTAGCCAACTGTGTATTGTGGCTTGTAGCCACCGGCTTCGGTCGGTAGGCGAAGTGGAGGAGAGAAGAAGATGTTAAACACAGGAATAAAGTTTGCCATGCCAGTATTCTGCTGTTCAGTGTCACAATGTCATATGTTGTGTCCGTGAGTGATAGTCCAGAGAGAGTCCCTAACACAGACACTCACGAGTTCGTATCACGTCTCACTGCATGCCGTCATTTACGCATCCTTGTGCCGCTGAATCTATGTAGATGATGATTTTCCAGAAACACACTCTCCTTGTAAATGCTATTATGCATATTTCACACGTTCCTCCCCGAGGAACACTCTTCCGCCATTAGTGAGTAGCACCGTCGTTTCTACGATTGGTAACGACGGAGACTCCCCCGTCGAGCCATCTCTGCGCCGATGTGGTCTCTTCCTCCACCATCGCTCCCATTCTCCCGTGTAAGGTCCTTCCCTCGTACACGCCATGGAAAACTCCTCATGGAAACTCCTAAAGAATTAACCCAAGTCTTAATACAACATTCTCTTAAACCATCTCTTCTTCCTAAACAGTCATGTATCATCTCATACATTCTCGTTCATTCTACATTCATATTCCGTCCACAGTCAATATCCAAGCTATACTTAATCTATGAATAACACTACCATACATAGCATCACCGTCTTAAACATAACATAAATGCGTAACAACATTTATGTTCAAGAAATTTCTCAACAACAACCGAGATACAATCTCAACAAAAATTCTCTTAAAACTTACACACTAGAATTTAGTACACTTTGTATAGGGTGTCACTAAAACTCGAAAAGACACGAAAAGACGCGAAAAGACGCGACGCGAAAAGACACGAAAAGACAGCAAATAGATACGAAAAGACGCACAAATACACGAAAACACACCTTTGACCCTTTCACCACTGACACTCACACAGTGCATTCACACCTTCTTGTGACAATCACCTCCTCACAGCTCACACGCACACTCACACTAACACTCACACCTGTTTGATGTTGATGTTGGTGTCACTTTATTGCAGTGGATCTCACAACCAAATACGTCCAAAGTCTTCCGAAGTTCTCAAAGTTCTCTCCGTTCTCTTTCACACCCAAGCATGCACATACATTATTAAACTTTAGCTAGAGTCACACACATCCAATTACAAATCTCAGTAACTATTAGTAACACAACATTCTAAGATGATTTTTTTTTTCATTTTTATATTTAGTCAAGTTTTGACTAAATATTTTAACATCGAGGGGGAATCGAAACGAGGGTCGTGGTGTATGTGCGTGTGTGCGTGTGTGTGTCTGTGTGTGTGTCTGTGTGTGTGTGTGTGTGTGTAGAGCGATTCAGACTAAACTACTGGACCGATCTTTATGAAATTTGACATGAGAGTTCCTGGGTATGAAATCCCCGAACGTTTTTTTCATTTTTTTGATAAATGTCTTTGATGACGTCATATCCGGCTTTTCGTGAAAGTTGAGGCGGCACTGTCACGCCCTCATTTTTCAACCAAATTGGTTGAAATTTTGGTCAAGTACTCTTCGACGAAGCCCGGGGTTCGGTATTGCATTTCAGCTTGGTGGCTTAAAAATTAATTAATGACTTTGGTCATTAAAAATCTGAAAATTGTAAAAAAAATTAAAAATTTATAAAACGATCCAAATTTACGTTTATCTTATTCTCCATCATTTGCTGATTCCAAAAACATATCAATATGTTATATTTGGATTAAAAACAAGCTCTGAAAATTAAATATATAAAAATTATTATCAAATTTTTTTTTTTCGAAATCAATTTAAAAACACTTTCATCGTATTCCTTGTCGGTTCCTGATTCCAAAAATATATAGATATGATATGTTTGGATTAAAAACACGCTCAGAAAGTTAAAACGAAGAGAGGTACAGAAAAGCGTGCTATCCTTCTTAGCGCAACGAATACCCCGCTCTTCTTGTCAATTCCACGGGCACTGCCTTTGCCACGGGCGGTGGAGTGACGATGCTACGAGTATACGGTCTTGCTGCGTTCAGTTTCATTCTGTGAGTTCGACAGCTACTTGACTAAATATTGTATTTTCGCCTTACGCGACTTGTTTCATTTTCATTACTTTATTGTCCCATCGCTGGGAAATTCGGGTCGCTTCCTCCCAGTGGAAAGCTAGCAGCAACGGAGTCGCGCTACCCAGATGTCTGCGTGTTTAGGTGTATTCAGCCACCTGCACTTATGGCAGAATGACCAAGGTCTTTTACGTGCCATTGTGATGACACGGGGGTGGGACATGGCTTCCGTCTCTGGGTCTGCACATAAAGTTGACCCGTGTCCGTCCCGGCCCGAATTCGAACCTGCGACCTTTCGATCACAAGTCCAGTGCTCTACCAACTGAGCTACCGGGCCCCATAAGCTATTCCATTGGTTAAAGACAAGAAGAAAGTTGATGTAAATGTTGTTCTAGCCGTTAAAAAACTAAAGCACCTTTTCGGAGTTAACTTGCCCTTATACATGGTTTTTTTTTGTTCTTCAAATAAGTTTGACAGATTTTATTTGTACATATTATATGTATAGTAACAATATCAGTTGGTAACGTTAACAGGTATGTTACTTTTATGTTTTACTCGATCATGGATTTCATAAATAAAATAATACACATTCCAAATCTGAGAGAGACAGACAGACAGACAGACAGACAGAGAGAGAGAGAGAGAGAGAGAGAGAGAGAGAGAGAGAGAGAGAGAGAGAGAGAGAGAGAGAGAGAGAGAGATATCAAATCAAATCAAATTTTATTTTTCGAGGGTTGTGGCATAAGCAATACAACGAGCTTTTTTTCAACCAGCCCTCGCCCAGAGAGGGGACTAATCTAACCACATAAGAGAGAGAGAGAGAGAGAGAGAGAGAGAGAGAGAGAGAGAGAGAGAGAGAGAGAGAGAGAGAGAGAGAGAAAGAGAGAGAGAGAGAGAGAGATCAATATGAGTTGGTAACGTTAACAGGTATGTTACTTTCAATTATTTTATGTTTTACTCGATCTTGGATTCCATAAATAAAATAATACATATTCCAAATCTGTCTTATTGTTTCTTAGCTGGTGTGTGTAGAATAGTATGTAAGAGAGAGACAGAGAGAGAGAGAGAGAGAGAGAGAGAGAGAGAGAGAGAGAGAGAGAGAGAGAGAGAGAGAGATCAAATCAAATCAAATTTTATTTTTCGAGGGTTGTGGCATAAGCAATACAACGAGCTTTTTTTCAACCAGCCCTCGCCCAGAGAGGGGACTAATCTAATCACATAAGAGAGAGAGAGTGGGTACAGTTCTAAGCCCAAGGATTTTTTTAAATTTATTTTTTATTTTGTGCAATTTATATCGCGCACATATTCAAGGCGCAGGGAATTTTTTTTATGCCGTATGAGATGGAACTATTTTTACACAATACATCACGCATTCACATCGGCCAGCAGATCGCAGCCATTTCGGCGCATATCCTACTTTTCACGGCCTATTATTCCAAGTCACACGGGTATTTTGGTGAACCTTTTTATCTATGCCTATACAATTTTGCCAGGAAAGACCCTTTTGTCAATCGTGGGATCTTTAACGTGCACACCCCAATGTAGTGTACACGAAGGGACCTCGGTTTTTCGTCTCATCCGAAAGACTAGCACTTGAACCCACCACCTAGGTTAGGAAAGGGAGGAAAAATTGCTGACGCCCTGACCCAGGGTCGAACTCGCAACCTCTCGCGCACAAGTGCGTTACCACTCGGCCACCCAGTCCATAGAGAGAGAGAGAGAGAGAGAGAGAGAGAGAGAGAGAGAGAGAGAGAGAGAGAGAGAGAGAGAGAGAGAGTGCATGTTTTGATGATTGTTTATATTAAATCACCAATCTCGACTAAAAACAGTTACATGTACCTGGAATTTTCGTGTCTTTTCGTGTCTTTTTGCGTCATTTTGTTTCTTTTCGCCTCTTTTCGTGTCTTTACGCATTTTAGTAGGACCGCTTTGTATACACTAACATTTACATTCCAGCCATAATTCAAGCTTCCATAATATACAACATAATAAGTCTCTTGAAAGAGAGCTTGTGCCCCGAACAAGACCGACACGCGCTGACAACCTTCCTGGTTGAAAATCTTAGGCGCTGTAATCTTTCTAGTTCATAACCAGCTCTATTTCTCAAACTTGTAAACACAACTCATGTCAAGCTAAAGCTATTTCTTCATGCAAGACACGAAACCCGTGATAACGCTTCTCCTGTCCCCTACGCATCGCAATTCAATATTCAGGGAAGTTAAAATCACGACGTGTTCCACATCACAAATATCCTACTCACATCTTTGTGACATACTTAAATTTACAAGCAATATGTGTTTCTTTTCTTCTGTCATGTCTTTTTATATGATATGAATACATCCAAACAACAACCTTGCCGGTGTGAATTGTGTACGTGATGTATGGAAAGACGAAAATATTGTGTCATTTCAACATATTTGTGCCATTGTCGGATATAGCGCCACAAGGCTGTTTGAGTACAACGCTTTGCACACGGCCCTCTGCGCGCGAGCACTGCGGGACAACACAGACGCGGGTGACGAGCATCCTGCGACCTGTTTTCAGGGCATGCTAAATAACCCTTCCCCGAAGAAATTTCGTGCGATATTAACGCAATCCAAAGCCAGTGAACCCTGCGCTGTAAAATTTTGGTCCCACAAATATAACATTTGCATTGACGAAAAGTATTGGGTCCTGCGAAGAAAGATTAAAGTTACTCCAATGGAAAATTTTACATAATATTTATCCCACAAATATTTTATTGCATAAAATGAAGTTAAAAGAAAATAGTTTATGTAGTCTTTGTAATGAAATTGATTATATTGAACACTTCTTTTGGAAATGTAGTAAAATGAAATTGTTTTGGGAAAATGTTAGAAGATGTATATTTGTTAATACGGGAGAAAATATTATATTAACAGAAAAAGATGTATTGTTTGGATACTCTCCAGAAGTGCAAACCCCCATAAACAAAATTATTAATCATATTTTGCTCATTTCAAAAATGTGTATCAGTATGTATAGATATGGTAGACCTATTGATTTGAATGTGATGTTAGGATATGAATTAGCATTGAGATATTTCAGTATTGTGTAAATGTTGAAGGATGAATGAGGATACGTTGTAGACGGATGCTTGAATTTTTTTTGATTAAAAGCCCCACAATGATGTGCTTGGCAAATTAAAAAAAAAAAAAACCAAAAAAAACCAACCTTGCAACGCCGGACTTTCGTTCGTCATCATATTTTTATTTTGTCCTCATTACGAATGACTTAAATATAGGTACGAGGGCAAAGGGAAATAACTTGTTTAAGTCTTTGTGCCTAGTTTGAATGTTATGATGGGGTTTTACTGAAAGTGTCTGTGTGTTAACAACTATTCTATCAGAAATGCATGTCCTAACTCTGTTTACTAAGTCACTCCATTACTCACACACACAGCACTCAAACTAGGCACAAAGACTTAAACAAGTTATTTCCCTTTGCCCTCGTACCTATATTTAAGTCATTCACACAAAATACAAATATGGCAATTCACACACAATCAACAGTCACTTGAATTCACTGAAATATAATAATAGATTGAGTAGTTACGTGGAGGAATATCCGAGTGTTCCTCGATGACGTGGTTTCAGTGTTTATCTTTGTGGATTCTTATCTCACTTGTTACTCACAGTTCAGCGGGTTCATTAACTTGCTCCATATCACACCAATGAAGAATTACGAACATGGTGACATGGGGTGGGATTCCACCGGGTCCAAGAATTCCTGCGCTGCGTTACAACCTTGTGCCGTTGCATCCGACGACCTTCTATGCAGTGGTGACAAGGAGGGGATGTTCATCTTCTTCTTTCCTTCCCGCAGCGGAGTACATCCTCGCTCCCACCGGGGTGCTGTATACAAAGTTTATACTATCATAAGTCTCTTGAAGAACACTTTCTTCCCAAGTTGAATCCATAAATCCTTTTCCATATTTCTCAACCACTCAGTTTCCATGTTGACTTCAACCACTCAATTTTTAGTCAAACTTCCCCATAAAATATTAATTCCACTCTTACTCAATAATACCACATTCATCCATCAACTAGCCTAGATGCTATTACAATATCATTTCAGCCCATTTACCAAATACTCCATTACAAAGGATAATACAAACATTCCTTTCCAAAATGGCTGACAACAGCTGACACATCTTCTAATCCAATTCACAACATTATTCTCAAAGTCATTTCATTTGTCAAGATTACTGAACAAACACAAATCAATAAATACCTGTGTATTCACAGCACTGAATCAAACATGATTCATCCAGGCATGAGTCACATACAGTTGACCTCAATGCTATATGAGAAACATTCTATAAATGTGGAGACCTGGGCAGACACACCCGCCTTCAGTGAGAGTTTAGAATGTTCTGCTCGACACAACAAACATGGCTACCTAAAGTTCCTCCAATTTGGTAACCTCCTCTTCCATTGGTCAATCCTAAACGAGGTAACCAATGAAAGTATAGTTTACAATAATCAGACCATAGCAACCTCTTCTTCCATTGGTCAATTCCATCAGGCCATACTATGCAGATTGAAAGTATGATAAGCTAATCTGCATACATTTAATAAAATTGCTAAAAAAATGTTAAACATTAATTTAGACTAAACTATGTACAAATCCATTTGTCACATTACCCCCTCCTCCCAGAAAAAATGACAGCTGAACGAGGGTAACCACAACACTGTACGACAATATCTATATTGCATTACGCTATGGAACATTCATTACAGCAGAACTGGTTGGTCCGGTGTCAGAATAATGTGACTGGGTGAGACATGAAGCCTGTGCTACGACTTCTGTCTTGTGTGTGGCGCACGTTATATGTCAAAGCAGCACCGCCCTGATATGGCCCTTCGTGGTCGGCTGGGCGTTAAGCAAACAAACAAACAAACAAACAAACAAACAAACAAAATTACAGCAGACTAAGACCTACAGTCTTGCAAACGCATGCACATTCAGTGCCATACAGAGCTAAAATGCTTCGCATAAAATAAACAAACACACTTACCGTTGAAGAATATCGCGGTCTAAAAAGACTATACTGAACACAGTATTCAGATTTGAAAATAGAATGCTCAAACACTAATTCTAAGACCTTCCTCGTGTGTGTTGTCATCTATTCAAAACCCAAAACAAACTCTGTAGCTGTCGGCTTAATTTCAAATCTGTATCTCTAGAAATAGTGCATGAAATACTCAAGGGCAAAACTTAAGGCCCACACATTTATTTTAGTTAAGACGAGTTTAGAATACATTTTCCAAAATTAATGTTGTTGTTGATTTGTTTGTTGTTTAAGGGCGTTGTAAAGGCAATTAAGTGTTATCAATATTTGACATTTTTATACTGACAGAGAGAGAGAGAGAGAGAGAGAGAGAGAGAGAGAGAGAGAGAGAGAGAGAGAGAGAGAGAGAGAGAGACTCAGTCTCTCTCCTACACACATTCACACGGACACACATACCTTACATAAACGATGGATATCGAGATGCAATGCAATCTGCCGTTAAATCATGTTAACAAATACAAGCACCGCCGGGAGAAACAGAAAATCGAGCCGCGACTTGCCTTCATAACTTCTCGTTTCCGTCGCCTCTTTCTCCGGTTGGATACTTCTACGTCAGCCGTCTCCACTGTCTTTTTTGCTGCATTCAATCTCTTCTGAACATCGATGTACGTTAGTGGCATCACTGACGGGACAGCATCCTCCTTCAACTTACGTTTTGGACGATAACCGAGTTCGGATTCGAACAATGGTGCTGTGAACGGGTCTGCAAATGCATCGTCGGCAAAATGCTGTCCGCACTATTACTTGGTAGTCTTTTGGTTGTGAAAAATCTTTTCTGGACGTTTTCACAAAGTTAATCCAAGTTCTTCTTATGTGAGGGACTTTAGAAAACCCGTGAGTACTTATTCCTTGCTTGTTTGCCGAGGTAATATTACAGCCGTATTGGCACTGGCAGCTTGATCCAGTCATCAGTCGAGAAAATCTATTTTTAGCATCATCGTTTTGTTTCAGCCGAAGGCTGGCACGCTGCTAGCTTTTACTTGTTTTTCCCACTTGCGTCTTTGGTGAGTGGTGGGGATGGAACACATATGAGTGTATGTTTGCATTGGTAATAAGAGTTTGGGTTTAGATGCACTTCAAGTTAAGGTCCCAATCGTCAGAAATCCTTTCCAAAAGGGCGTCTTATGTGTATTAACTTTAATAGCCTCTTTAATCTAAAGCATGATGTCCGCAGTCCCATGCACAAAACAGCAGATAGTAACTTTTATCTTTCAGACAGGTCAAAAAGAAAGCTGTTTACCAACCATCCTGATTATTGTCGTCTAGCCCTAATTGTACATGTTTGATAACAGTAAGACAAAGTTAGAGCTTCATTATCTTGCGCATTAAGGAAGAATATACAACATGCACCAAACAAATACTACACAGAGTACACCAAATTAAACATATATTGTCTTACCAATAAAAACTATCGCACAAACTACAACACATCCGCGCACACTTATACGTGCACATGCATCCACTTAGACAAATACCAAATATCAAAAGCCTCGCTACTTTCTGAGCCAGAGTGTAGATTATTGTTGTTGTTGGCTGAGCCTATTTCTTAACTTGACACTAGTGTCGTGTGAGGCCCTTACACCGCTGACGAAAATGCCTGTCCTGCATGTTGTCTGACAGTAGTAAGTAGTCTAAGCGTACTCTGATATGTACATACATTCATCTTTGGATGACAGGACCAAAGGTGAATAGTCATTTATCGCATTTTTACTGATCACATGACAAAACATGCTGTTGTCATTGGTCAACTAGGAACTGTATAT